>NW_026652287.1:24628721-24906135 GCF_009828535.3 Hylobates moloch | reverse complement strand
TTATCCATTTCTTCTAGATTTTCTAGTTTATTTGCATAGAGGTGTTTGTAGTATTCTCTGATGGTAGATTGTATTTCTGTGGGATCGGTGGTGATATCCCCTTTTTCGTTTTTTATTGCATCTATTTGATTCTTCTCTCTTTTCTTCTTTATTAGTCTTGCTAGCGGTCCATCAATTTTGTTGATCTTTTCAAAAAACCAGCTCCTGGATTCATTAATTTTTTGAAGGGTTTTTTGTGTCTCTATTTCCTTCAGTTCTGCTCTGATTTTAGTTATTTCTAGCCTTCTGCTAGCTTTTGAATGTGTTTGCTCTTGCTTTTCTAGTTCTTTTAATTGTGATGTTAGGGTGTCAATTTTGGATCTTTCCTGCTTTCTCTTGTGGGCATTTAGTGCTATAAATTTCCCTCTACACACTGCTTTGAATGTGTCCCAGAGATTCTGGTATGTTGTGTCTTTGTTCTCGTTGGTTTCAAAGAACATCTTTATTTCTGCCTTCATTTCATTATGTACCCAATAGTCATTCAGGAGCAGGTTGTTCAGTTTCCATGTAGTTGAGCGGTTTTGAGTGAATTTCTTAATCCTGAGTTCTAGTTTGATTGCACTGTGGTCTGCGAGACAGTTTGTTATAATTTCTGTTCTTTTACATTTGCTGAGGAGAGCTTTACTTCCAACTATGTGGTCAATTTTGGAATAGGTGTGGTGTGGTGCTGAAAAAAATGTATATTCTGTTGACTTGGGGTGGAGAGTTCTGTAGATGTCTATTAGGTCCACTTTATGTAGAGCTGAGTTCAATTCCTGGATATCCTTGTTAACTTTCTGTCTCGTTGATCTGTCTAATGTTGACAGTGGGGTGTTAAAATCTCCCATTATTATTGTGTGGGAGTTTAAGTCCCTTTGTAGGTCACTGAGGACTTGCTTTATGAATCTGGGTGCTCCTGTGTTGGGTGCATATATATTTAGGATAGTTAGCTCTTCTTGTTGAATTGATCCCTTTACCATTATGTAATGGCCTTCTTTGTCTCTTATGATCTTTGTTGGTTTAAAGTCTATTTTATCAGAGACTAGGATTGCAACCCCTGCCTTTTTTTGTTTTCCAGTTGCTTGATAGATCTTCCTCCATCCCTTTATTTTGAGTCTATGTGTGTCTCTGCACGTGAGATGGGTTTCCTGAATACAGCACACTGATGGGTCCTGACTCCTTATCCAGTTTGCCAGTCTGTGTCTTTTGATTGGATCATTTAGCCCATTTACATTTAACGTTAATATTGTTATGTGTGAATCTGATCCTGTCATTATGATGTTAGTTGGTTATTTTGCTCGTTAGTTGCTATTGTTTCTTCCTAGCCTCGATGGTCTTTACAATTTGGCATGTTTTTGCAGTGGCTGGTACCGGTTGTTCCTTTCCATGTTTAGTGCTTCCTTCAGGAGCTCTTTTAGGGCAGGCCTGGTGGTGACAAAATCACTCAGCGTTTGCTTGTCTGTAAAGTATTTTATTTCTCCTTCACTTATGAAGCTTAGTTTGGCGGGATAGCAAATTCTGGGTTGAAAATTCTTTTCTTTAAGAATGTTGAATATCGGCCCCCACTCTCTTCTGGCTTGTAGAGTTTCTGCTGAGAGATCAGCTGTTAGTCTGATGGGCTTCCGTTTGTGGGTAACCCGACCTTTCTCTCTGGCTGCCCTTAACATTTTTTCCTTCATTTCAACTTTGGTGAATCTGACAATTATGTGTCTTGGAGTTGCCCTTCTCGAGGAGTATCTTTGTGGCGTTCTCTGTATTTCCTGAATCTGAATGCTGGCCTGCCTTGCTAGATTGGGGAAGTTCTCCTGGATAATATCTTGCAGAGTGTTTTCCAACTTGGTTCCATTCTCCCCATCATTTTCAGGTACACCAATCAGACGTAGGTTTGGTCTTTTCACATAGTCCCAAATTTCTCGGAGGCTTTGTTCATTTCTTTTTATTCTTTTTTCTCTAAACTTCCCTTCTCTCTTCATTTCATTCATTTCATCTTCCATCAGCGATACCCTTTCTTCCAGTTGATCGCATCTGCTACTGAGGCTTCTGCAATCTTCGCGTAGTTCTCGAAACTTGGCTTTCAGCTCCATCAGCTCCTTTAAGCCCTTCTCTCCATTGGTTATTCTAGTTATCCATTCTTCTAATATTTTTTCAAAGTTTTTAACTTCTTTGCTATTGTTTTGAATTTCCTCTCGTAGCTCAGAGTAGTTTGATCGTCTGAAGCCTTCTTCTCTCAACTCATCAAAGTCATCCTACATCCAGCTTTGTTCCGTTGCTGGTGAGGAACTGCGTTCCTTTGGAGGAGGAGAGGTGCTCTGTTTTTTAGAGTTTCCAGTTTTTTTGTTCTGTTTTTTCCCCATCTTTGTGGTTTTATCTACTTTTGGTCTTTGATGATGGTGATGTACAGATGGGTTTTTGGTGTGGATGTCCTTTCTGTTTGTTAGTTTTCCTTCTACCAGACAGGACCCTCAGCTGCAGGTCTGTTGGAGTTTACTAGAGGTCCACTCCAGACCCTGTTTGGCTGGGTGTCAGCAGCGGTGGCTGCAGAACAGCGGATTTTCGTGAGACCACAAATTCAGCTGTCTGATAGTTCGTCTGAAAGTTTTGTCTCAAAGGAGTACCTGGTTGAATGAGGTGTCAGTCTGTCCCTACTGGGGGGGTGCCTCCCAGTTAGGCTGCTCAGGGGTGAGGGACCCACTTTAGGAGGCAGTCTGTCCGTTCTCAGATCTCCAGCTGCGTGCTGGGAGAACCACTACTCTCTTCAAAGCTGTCAGTCAGACAGGGACCTTTAAGTCTGTGGAGGTTCTTGCTGAGTTTTTGTTTGTCTGTGCCCTGCCCCCAGAGGTGGAGCCTATAGAGGCAGGCAGGCCTCCTTGAGCTGTGGTGGGCTCCACCCAGTTCGAGCTTCCTGGCTGCTTTGTTTACCTAAGTAAGCCTGGGCAATGGCGGGCGCCCCTCCCCCAGCCTCGCTGCCGCCTTGCAGCTTGATCTCAGACTGCTGTGCTAGCAATCAGCGAGACTCCATGGGCACAGGACCCTCCGAGCCAGGTGCGGGACACAATCTCCTAGTGTGCCGTTTTCCAGGCCCGTTGGAAAAGCGCAGTATTGGGGTGGGACTGACCCGATATTCCAGGTGCCGTCTGTTTCCCCTTTCTTTGACTAGGAAAGGGAACTCCCTGACCCCTTGTGCTTCCCGAGTGAGGTAATGCCTCGCCCTGCTTCGGCTCGCGCACAGTGCGCTTCACCGACTGTCCTGCACCCACTGTTAGGCACTCCCTAGTGAGATGAAACCGGTACCTCAAGCAGAAATGCAGAAATCATCCATCTTCTGTGTCGCTGGGGCTGGGAGCTGGAGACCGGAGCTGTTCCTATTCGGCCATCTTGGCTCCGCCCTCTTTTTTCATCTTTATAGTTTTAAAAGTATTAACTTTTTAGAGCCTGCCCTTTCTGGAGGATCATGGGTCCAATTTTAAATGAGAGAATGGAGGCATGGGTAGAAGGTTTGTGTCTTCCTGCCCTTTTCCCACCCCTGGTGCCACCGTGGCTATATAGCATGGCTTGGTGGAGAGTACCTGCTGGCCCCTATTCTAGGACCCATCACATTGCCTTAGAACTCTCCATGAAAGTGTCATCTCCAACACCCGTGACCTTTTTTCTTCTTTTCTTTTGTTAGAGACAGGGTCTCGCTATGTTGCCCAGGCTGATCTCTAACTCCTGGGCTCAAGAGATCCTCCCGCCTCAGCCTCCAGTGTAGCTGGGAGTACAGGTGCACATCACCATGCCTGGCAAGACTGTATCTTTTCAATGGCCTTTTCATCTCTATGTCCCCAGTGCCTGACACAGGAAAGCCCCCTCAGAAATGAAGGGAAGGAAATAAAGAAAAGGAGGAATAAAGCCAGAGAACGGTTTCCTTTCTCATTCTGGCCACCTCTCATTAATAGGGCCTGAGACTGCTGAAGGGCATTAGTGACTGAACATGTTGACATTGTGTAATTTATTAGCCTGAACTGTTCAAATTATGCCTTCCCCCCAGGACTTGCCCACAATGAAAGCAGATTTTATCCTGGGGCCCTGAATAAATACTCAGAGAAACAGAAACCTCATGAATTTTTTAAAGAGCTTATTGGAATCAGGGAAAAACCTGGCGTTCTGAGTCAGAAGTATCCAGTAGATCAGCATTTGTTTCTCTTTACCCTCTTTAATCTTTTTTAATCCCCTTGCTTTCCAGTATTAATCTGTGCTTCTCCCCTCTGAATTCCCCTCCATTTTGGATCATCCGGAGAAAAATACCCCACCCACAAGACTCCCACCTCCATCTCCCATCATACTGGCAGGACTGGGGAACGTTGCCCAGCCCCTGTCAAAGGACAGGTCCTGGAACTCCAGAGGTGCCAAGACCCTGTCCCCTGCCTGCACCTGTTTGGGGGTGAGATTAGAGGTGTTGGGATCATAATGCTGAGGCTCTCGTGTCCTCTTGAGAAAAAAAGCTTCCTGGCTATGAGCGACACCTGAGCTTATCAACCCCCAAATGTCAGCCTTGCCGAAAGTTAAGCGGTTTACAAGGTCTTGCTGAGAAATTCTGTTTACTAGAAGCAAATAGAAGGTCAGCATTTTCCATTTCGATTTTTTTTCCTTCCCACTGCCTAGGGTCTCAGTAATGTTCCCTTTCTCTGGCATTTTGACACAGTTCCTATAAATTCTGGCAAGGTAGCTAAACACTTTGACTTTGTGCTCCCCACAAGCCTGGGAAATATGGGTTGTTGTTATTTCCATTTTATACACGAGGAAACTGAAGCTTGAACAGAGAGGGGTCCTTTGCCCAAAGTCATACACAGCAGCTGATCCAAGTGGCTTCAGAACTCATGTCTGTCTGAATCCAGAGGTCATGCATCAGTGTGCTATGATTTCTTCATTTCTTCTTCTGCTTGGCAAGCCAAGAATGACTCCTCCCCTGCCTCAGGTTCCCCCCTTTCAGTGACTTTTAGAATTGATATAAACAGCCTGAGTTCTACCTTCCATCTCTGGTTTCCTTTAATTTCCTAGGTTAGAGGTGAGCAAACCATGGTCTAAATTTGGCCCACTGCCAGTTTGTGTAAATAAAGTTTTATTGGAACACAACCATACTCATTCATTTACATATTGTCTGTGCTTGCTTTCATGGTACAACAGCACATTTGTGTAGCACAACAGACACCACATGGACCACAAAACCTGCAATACTTACAATCTGGCTCTTAAAGACAAATTTTCTGACCCCTGGAATCTAGGATAATTATTGCCCATTATCACAGAATCTAAGGTAATGGATGATAACAACAACAGTAATAAGAATAGATCACATTTATTGAGGGTTATGTGATCTATAAGAATAGATTACGTTTCTTGAGTGCTAGTTGCTTTCTGTGGAATATCTCATGGAATCCTTCAACAATAGTGTCTGGCAGTGCTCAGAGAGGTGAGCCATTTCCCCACAGTCACAGAGCTAGAAAGAAGGGAATCTGGGACTTAAACCTGGAGTTCACTAACAAATAAATTCCGAAGTGCTCTATACTACTAAGGGCATAATGTTCACATACATTGTCTACCCAGTATCTGGCATTTGTGTTACCTGTTGGGATGGGAAGTGAAACAAAATGAGTAAAGAAACATCTCTGTTTGTGGGAAACTGTGGGCTTGTGGGAAAGTCAGCCCTGCATATAGACCAGCATCAAGATGGCTGTCACAGACAACAAAGAGCCCAGAGGAGGGGATCAGGAAAGAGGGCTCCGAGGTGACCCATCACACCTTTAATGGTGAACAGAAATGTCATAATTGAGATGGAACAGAGAGGCGCATCCCAGGCCACAGGAACAAGTTAAGCAAAAGCTTAGAGCAAAGCAATTTTCATATGCCTGAGTTTAGAGTGAATGGAGGGGTAGGAGAGGATGAAATGTTGACAGAAGTAACAGTAGGGATTTGTTTGGAGTCAGGTGAGAAGAGTCTTGGATGTGAGGCTGAGAACTTTGGAATGTATTTCTTTCCCTTATCTAGAAAGAACCTCGGGTTTCTCATGGCATCCCATGTATTTCTGGTAAGCAGTAGGTGCTCAATAAATGCCTTTAAGAACAGAATGGCATCCCTCAGTAGGAGGGAGTGAGTCTCCTCTTGGCTTCTTCTACAGGATGCTCACACAGCGGCAGATGCTGAGATCTGTCCAGGTGACAATGACCCATCTGCCTGGGACCACTTCTAGACCTTCTGTAGAGTTACGAATTTGGGGACAGATCAATGGGTCTCTGGAGAGGGGCTTTCCAGAAGAGGCTTCTATTTTTCTGTCTATACCCAGATGGCAGAGCAGCGGTCTTGTGCCCTTAAGGAACTACACTTCTGTTCTTTTTTTTTGAGATAGGGTCTCATTCCAACCCAGGTTGGAGTGCAGTGGAGTGATCTCGGCTCACTGCAACCTCTGCCTCCCAGACTTAAGTGATCCTCCCACCTCAGCCTCCTGAGAAACTGGGACCACAGGCATGTGCCACCATGCCTGACTAATTTTTTGTATTTTTTGGTAGAGACAGGGTTTCATCATATTCCCCAGGCTGTTCTCAAACTCTTGTGCTCAGGCAATCCACCTGCCTTGGCCTCCCAAAGTACTGGGATTACAGGCATGAGCCACCATGCTTGGCTGATGCTTGTATTCTTGATCATTCACTTGAGTGCAGCAAAAGAGAGCAGGACAATCTAGCCTTTGGGGCCATTCAAATCCCAGCGCTGCAGATTTCGGATTCTGTGACCTTGGACAAGTCCTCTAATTTCACAGAGCTTCAGTTTTCTCATCTTTAAAATGGAGATAATTATTCCTGTCTCATGACAAAGCCAACTTTATTTATTTATTTAACAGTCCTGTTGATCATCTGGGGATAGCTCTGCAGGTTAGGAAAGACCCCGCTCCCTTTGTCTTTCATTCTGGAGCTAGTGGCCTCACAGGACATGCTCTTCTAAAGGAAGGGAACAGAAATCTCAAGACAGCACATGAAAACACAGGCAAAACTGTGTAAGGCTTAAGCTCAGAAGCGGCCCAGAGTTACTTCAGCATTTCTAAACATTTACTGTTGGCTAACACACGTTGTATGGTCCAGCCCAGTATCAATGGGATAGGAAGGTACACTCCACCCACAGTGAAATGTGTAACAGTGGAGAAGGAAAAAAACTGTGAGCAAATTGTACTCCTGCCACAATTGCCAAAACTCACAGCATGACTGTGGGCCATATGATCCCATTTTCTACCCAGCATTGCCTTCTATGTTTCTCAATGTTTATCATGTCATCGAAACCCCACCTTATAGGTGGATGAACCGAAGTTTGAGCACCTTCCCATGGTTTGTCTCCAACCACAGAGAGTTGCCAAAACTAGGTTGGCTATTTACTCTGGACAGCTGTGTCTGTTATTAACCATACTCGTAGTGGTGGGGATGCTGTATCTCTCCTTTCGGTTAGTTGGGTTCTAACTGGTAGCCTTCAGCATGAATTCCCAGAGGTAGACTAATTTACTGGTGGAATGTGAGGACAGCCACTGTCCTCTCCCACTGTGCCTCCAATGTGAGGCAAAATAACCAGCCCCTATCTTGGATAGAGACCACCAAAATTCCAGTTAGAGGTAGTCAACCCTGCCCATTTTATTTCCTCTGGCTGAAATGTTTATTCTCCCACTGCCAAAACTAGGTTGGCTATTTATTCTGAACAACTATGTCTGTTATTAACCATACTCATAAAAAGGTCTTCCAAAATTATCTCAATACTAGGGACAACTCATTTAGAACACTAGCAGCAACACCACCACTGACAAAATCAGTAAGTGAGCCATGTGGTGTCCACCCTAACGCAAGGGAGTCTGTTGACAAGTTGATGAGTGTTTTTGGACATAGACAACTTGGGCTTGGCCCAGATTCACTCATCTCTTCAGTAGAGCTTTCCAGAGAGTTCAAATTATTTCCTAATTTGTTCCAGATCCACCATCTTTTGTGGCTCATTTGGGCATTGAGGTCATCCAGAGATGGTTGAGTTGGGCAATGGAGAAAGCAATGAGAGGAAAGAAATTCTTCATTCATTCATTCACTCACTCATACCCTCACTCACTAGTTGCTGAGTGTTTCCAGTGTCCTAGATTCAAAGTTGAAAAAAAAAAAATGCAGAAGTCCCACTGGGCTTGCCATTTAGCACACCTTATCCTTTTTGAATGCATTGATTCAAAATAAATAGTTGGCTTCTCATCAGACATTGCACTGCAGATGATTGGTTCCAACTAATCACAGCAATACTATTCCCCTTGCCAATGATTGGTTTAAGGGTTATCATGTGACCTGGTTCTGTCCAATGAGAGGTGAGAGAAAATTTGTTAGGGGCTTTTGGGAAACTTTCCATTACTAAGAAGGAGGCATAAGAAGGGAGGGATACTCCTTAATGCTTGTAGCTATGTATTAATAAATGTGACACCTGCAATTCAGACAGCCATCTTACTATATGCCAGAAAAGGAAACTAACTCTGAAGATAGCAGTGTTGAAACATCAGGGAGCTACATCTTCCTTGACATTGTTGTGCTGCTAAATCTATACCCCAAAGGGGAATCTGCCTGGTGGACCTCCTGTTATGCGAGATGATAGATTCTGTCAATGTTTTGGCCAGTGTGTGTTGGGGTTTCTTTTACCTGCACCCCAAAGCATCCTAATGGGTGCAGCGCTATTACTGTAGAACCCTGATTTATCTCTGAAGGAGCAGGTGGACAGAGCAGTGGATTAACTTGTTTATAATCACACAGCTGGGAAATGTCTGATTAGGCTGTGAGCCCAGGACTCTGCCTTCAGTCCACCTCCCTCCCCACAGGTGACTTACAGCTAGCCTCTAAGAATGAGCAGCCAGAAAATAACAGTTATTGAGTACTATCTAGTTTTGGGGCAGTGCTGGGTGCTGAGTGGTCAGGAGTTGATGCATAAAGAAAGAGAAGATGGTGAAGATCCTGATGGAACACAACATGGCAGGTGGGATTGAGGGATCATGCATGTGGGCTCTGGGCTAAAGTCCCTGCCCCCTCTGCCTACACTCTTCATAACCCACACCTGCTTTACCTGGGGTAATCCTGTACAGTGGAGGACACTTCTGGTTTGGATTCAGGTAGACCTGGTCCAAATCCTGTCTCGGTTACTTCCTAGATGTGCGGGGTTGGGCATGTCCTGTCACCCTTCTTGGCTTTGGTCAACTCATGCTGGGTCACAGTGAGGAGCAGACATGTAGCATGACATCGCAGGACACCTAGAAGGTGCTGAATGAAGGATGACTGTGAGCACAATCATGACAGTTAGGACTATCCAGAAACCTGAGAATCATATAGCAGGAGTGCTAATCTTAGTCCCTGCTCTGCTGTGATGGGTTGTGTGACCTCAAGCAATTCCTGCCTTCTCTGAGCCATTCACTTATGCCCCTGATCCTCGGAATTGTGGGATTGGGATTGATAGCCATTTTCAAACTCTGTTCCATGGAGATCTAGAGATTCTTTGGCTGTATAATGAGGATAGGGGCACAGGAGGAGAGACTGAAACCATCCCTTCCACACCCAACCTCATCTTCAACCATAGCAGCTCTTTGCTATTTCTTTCATGAGACTAGGACTTTCTGTACGATGTTATTTGGAGAGAGATTCTGCTGCTATGTATATGCAACTTGAAAACCCTCTAGATAGATCTCTACATTCCTTCCAGTTATTTAGTAGTTAATAGCATAAGCTTTGGTGCTCATTGCATCCAGATTTGAATGATGACTCTGCCATTTATTATGTGTTAACTTGGGCAAGCTGATAACTTCCTCACTCACAGTCTCCACATCTACCAGCCATTCAGGAGAATGTCCTTTCCCCTCATCTCCACCAGCAGGAGGTGTTATAACTCTTTTTAATTTTTGCCAGTTCAATGGGTATAGAATAATATTTCATTGTTACTTTAATTTGCATTTGCCTAACTTCTAGAGAATTGGAGCATCTTTTCCTCTGATTCTTGGCCATTTGGATTTCTTCCATAAATTTCTATTCTTTGCCCATTTTCTCTGGGGCCATTTGTCATTTTTCTGGTCAGTTTGTGAGAACTCTTTGACATCATATGGACATTATACTAATATAGTATGGATTTTATCTTTCACCTGCATTACAGTTTTTTTTAAGAACCATCTTTTGTTCCTTCTAAAATGTTGCTATAATGGTATTACTGCACTGTCACATGAGGATTAAATAGCCTAATGTATATAAGCACATAGCAGAAATCCTGGTAATTTCAATACAGCATTTCTATTATTTACAGGCTTTGAGTGTGGGTACATGGTTCTGGAGTCACCTGAATGTGTGTTGCTGATGGAGTTAGCTAAAATGACAGTGCCAGGCAAGGAAGTACTTGTGATCTATAATGTAAACACCTAGGAGAAGGGAAAAAAGAATGTTACTGTCTTGTGTCTGCTCATCTGGGAGAGTGAGCAGAAGAGATTGTCAGCAGAGTCGAGTCTAATATGCATGTGACTGATGAACTGTGGAATTGACAGGGCTCCATTATTTACTCTGTGATAGGAAAAAGTATACTCATGCTTGAGAGCTCATGAGCAATGGAGATACCAAATAAATCAGAATAATAACTGAGGGGTGACACCCATGAGTCAGCTCTACCAGCAAGTCCTGCCCAGAACATCCCTTTTGCCAGAATCAGACTCCACCAAACATAGGTCAGCGTTAAGGGCTGCTCTTCTGTGCAGTCAGCGTGAACGGGTCCAAATTTGTATCAATTATTTACTGCTACCAAATGCTGCATAACAAACAACATCAGTGACATTAAACAATAAACACTTATTGGTCATTGGTCATTTGTGACTACTGGGTGGTCAGCAAGGCAGCTCTGCTGATCTTGGCTGGGTGCACTCACATGTCTGGGGTCAGCCGGCTGTCAACCTGTCCTTCCATGCAGGATGTTGTCAGTGGCTTATGCATCAGAATTACCTATGGAGAAGAATATTAAAATACAGATTCCAGGGCCTCATTCCTAAAGAGTCCATTTTAAAAGGTCTGAGGGTAAGCTCAGGAAACTGTGTTTTAACTAATTGTAGATCCATGCTATTTCTATTTTAGACTGGGACTTCTCGGTGCTAATTTTGAGTGACAGTGGTGGATAAAGAAACATCGTCAACAGTGATGACTGGACTCTCCTCCACGTGTATCTCATCCTCCAACAGGCAGCCTGGGTGTGGTCTTATGGGAGAGGTATAGGCACAACCACTTTTTAAGCCTCATCTTGGGTCATGCTTGCTAAAATCTCATTGGCCAAAGCAAGTCACTTGGTGGAGCCAACTTGAGAGAGGAGGAGCATTATAGTCACATGGGCAAGGACATAGGCACAGGGACAGATGAAGAATTGGGGCCACCACTGCAATCTACCACAATGGTTCAGCATGGAGGTTAAGATTACAGGATATAGAAACAGTTGGACCTGGACTTTGGTGCCTCTTCCTGCTGGGATTTTCATACTTCCTCCCATTTCTCCCCTAGGTGCCTACACCAAAGCCTTTTCCTGTAAGACTTTGCTCTCAGCTAGCTGCCACAGTCAGAGATTTTCTTCAGTGTTGCCTCCCATCTGCCAATGCCCTCTCTCTCTTTCAAGGATATTTGCATTAAAAGAGTCTTACTGCTTTTTCTGATTACAAGGGAATATGTGCTCTTTGCACAATGCTCAAGCCATACAGATAATCATGACCTAGCTCCATCACCCCTCTCTGAGAGAGAACTTTCCACTGTCAGTATGTTCTTTTCCATACAGACTTTTTCTTTGCCTATTTGAGATCTCTTTGTCAAATACGGGGTCAAGCTTTAGACAAGTTGCTTTATTCACTTAATATTAACAACAACAGCAACACTGTGTGGGTGTCTTTCCGTGCAGGATGTTGTCAGTGGCTTTTACATCAGAATTGCCTATGGAGGAGAACATTAAAATACAGACTCCAGGGCCTCATTCCTAAAGAGTCTGTTTTAAAAGGTCTGAGGGGAAGCTCAGGAAACTGTTTTAACTAATTGGAGCTCCACACTATTTGTATTTTAACAGGGTCTCCTTGCCTGGTGCTAATTTTTGGTGACAGTGATGGAATAAGAAATACCCAGTGAAGGGAGTGATTAGTGCAGGGGCTCTAAGCACTGTGATAGCCGCTAGGGGAGACACTTGTGATTGAATCACATCACCTCAGGAGGCCCATTTTTTTGTTGTTTTTTGTTTGTTTGTTTGTTTCAGAGAAGGGAGGCTGTATTGACTTGCACCTTCAGTTTCTTTGGAACCTGTCCAGGTATGGCCCCGTAAGTAACCAAATAACCACTAACCTAGGTTCAGGAATTTCCCAGCTGTGTGTTCTTAGGCAAGTGACTTCACCTCTCTGGGCCTCAGCCAGTTCATCATAACATGGAAATCATAATATCCACCTGGCTCAGCAGTTGAGAAAAGCAATGAGTTCACACCCAGAAAACGCCCACCCAGATGGGCTCATAATAGGTCTTCCATAAACAGTAGCTTCCCTTCCCCCTTGCGATGTGGCGAGCAGGGACTTACTGGGCAGTCTGGGAAAAGCCAGAGAGCCCCCGAGGACAGCAGCAGCCATACCGTGTGCCTTGATTAGTTAATTATGGAAAATTAGGGCAAGTCAGGTTTCTGCCTTCAGGAATCTCCTATTAAGGTCTGGACGATAGTGCGAGATTTTAATCATTCTCCAGGGGCTGGTGACAAGGAAGGTTCTTCCTGCTGGGACTGATAAGTAGGGGAACCAATCAAAATGTACAAATACAGCCAAGAAAGAGGCTCGGGGAGGCCTTTGGAATGGGCCACAGCCTTTTTTGGATGTTTGCTGGCTGGGGAGTCTGATCAGACAAATTCTGAGTGGGGCATTCCGGGTCTCCTGACATCAGAGTTATGTGTGGTAGATGCAGAAATGGTGGCAATTTGCTGCCCTTCTCTCTATTTACTCTTTTTCCAATGTGCTTTTGCAGCTCCTCTCATTGAAAAGTGGAGTTTGGTTCCCGAAAAAATCCTTGAATCTAGGCTGGCCTTATCACTTGTATTGGCCTATAGAGTATAGTGGAAGTGACTCAGAGAGTTCCTAGGCATTCTCAGGGGTCAAGAGGACTAGAACACTTCTACTTTCTCTTTTGAGATCTTGCCCAGCCACCATGGGGACAACCCCAGGATATCTGCTAGCAGATGAGAGCTTGTGGAGGGGAGCTCAGTCATTTCAGACAAGGTCATTCTATATCAGCCTACAGCCAGTTGACCCTCAAATACTGAAAAGCCCACCAAGACAATGAAGCCACCTACCTGACCTCCAGCTGTACTCAGACACTTAAGTGAGTTTAGCTGAAGCCGGAAAAATCACCCACAGACAATGAGAAAAACAATTAAAGCAATGAGTTTGGGGATGGTTTATTAGGCAGCAATGGCTAACCAATACAGTGTATGTGTGATGATAATGGTATAAAAATAATACAACTCTAGTAACAATAAGGGCTACATTTACCCCATTCCAGAGACTTTGCTAAGGATTTTATACCTATTAGCTTATTTAATTCTCATCAAGCCCTGCAAAGTAGGTGTTATCATCTTCATTTTATAGAGGGGGAAATGGAAACTCAGGAAGTTTTATGTGCATTGTCTACTTTCAGTTGCTTTCAAGTGGGGGAAGGCAGGAGTGGAACTCAGGTCTGTACTGCCTCCTAAGGGGCCTGATCTGTAGAGAAGCCATTCTCAGAGTAAGGCCAGAATCCTTAGCCTGGTATATAGCAGACCTCCATGACCTGGCCCCTTGTGATTCTTTCCCTCTACCTTAGTTGACCTTCTCTCCTTCTTCACCTGGAAAACTCTTATTCATCCTTCAAAACCCAGCTCAGGTTTCCCCTATATTAGCTCTTAGAAGCAATTAATATAAATCCTTTCTTCAAATTGGCAGAACCAGTAAGAACATTTAATGTTTCACATGAATGGAACTTCAGAAGTCAAGAGGGGAGGAGAGTCCTGGTTTGGTCAAGGCAGCAGTTCAATGGTGTCCTCAAGCATCCCTGTCCCTTCCATGTATGTACTCTGGAAGTGTTATGCCAGGCAGGTTTCAACATGGATGTAGCAGACCTGACATCGTAACCAGACCCAGAACATGCAGAGAAACCAGAATTTTTTTTTTCTTATGCCTTGTTTTTGGAACCAAGGAAACTTTCCCGGCAGCCTCATAACAGACTGTCCTTCATGTGTCCTTGGCCAGGATTGGTCTCATGTCCTTCCCTGAGCCAATCACTGGCAGGAAGGAAAATTGCATCAGCATCAGTGGCTTTGACACATCCAATCACTTTTAATGGAGTGGATCTGGGAGAATCAACCACTATGGTGTGATATATCTCCCCTAGGAAGCCACCTCGGACTTTCCAGCCTGGATCAGGTGGCCCCACTGGGTTCTCTCAGCTTCCCATGCTTGTCTCCATCACAACTCTGGCCACCATTTGTCATAAAGGTGGCTTTCTTGGTAAGACTTCCCCTCCAACTTGGCTCTTTCTCTCAGTCTCATCCATTGTTTCCTGTGCCACCCTAACTCTCCCTACACTCAGAATTACTTGCCCAAAATCCCTCTTCCCCCATAGAACTTGAAGTTCTTAAGAGCAAGTGTTATTTCTGCCTCCCTTACTGCTGCGTTCCCAGCCCCTAGAAGAGTACCAGGCCCATCAAGAAGCATAATATTTGTTTTGGATGACTTATTTGCTAGGACTAGGACTCTGAATCAGGGACGGGAGATGCTGGAGAAGGAATTATAAGATAAATATTGAGATGTCACATTCAACGGAACCTTATGCAAATTTCCACCAGGAGTGGTCCAAAGCTCAGAAAATGCCCACTGAGCTGAGCCACTGGGCATCACACCCGTTAATGGCTCTGAATAATACCCAACAACCGTGGGGTGTTCATGGCTCACAAATGACCCGCCCATATATTAGACCTCCTGCTTCTCTGGGCGACCCCATGTAGGAGGCTCATTTTACAGATGACACCTGGGGAGGTGAAAGGACAGGCTGAGAGGCTCAGTTGTCAATTCATGGTGCCAAGGCTTGGATCCTGAGTCTGCCTTGACTGCAAACTGGTGCTCTGTCCTCTTCATACAAATACCAATGGGTTTCTAGCCTCCAACTCTATCACCATCTAGGTGACTCTCCTTGGGATAATGTGTAACTGTCAACCGCCCCCTGTATTGGGTTTTGTGGGAGAAACTTTTTTTTCTCCCTTATAAAGAAGTTTATTAAACATATGGTATTTTGTACTATTACCCATCAAATATTCACTCTCTCCTTCCTGGTCAGTGGGCAGAGTATATTTCCTCACTCTGCTGATGTTGGGCTTAGCCATGTAGCTTTATTTGGCCATTGGAATGTGGGCAAGAGTGATGACGTGGCATTTCCAGGCAGTAGCCTCCATTAGGCATGACAAATTTCTGCCAATTCTTGCTTTCTCCTAAGAGAATAGTATGCCTACATATTGCAGGAGGGCCAGGTACAGTGGCTGAATCCTGTAGTCTCAGCACATTTGAGGACAGGGTGAGAGGATTGCTTGAGGCCAGGAGTTTGAGACCAGCCTGGGCAACACAGTGAGACTTGGTCGCTACAAAAAAATTAGGAGCCAATCCTATAGCCTTGATTGCAAAATGAGAAGACACATGGAGCAGATCCAAATCTGATCCACAGCTAACCTGCAGACATAAGCAAGAAATAACTATTTGCTGAGGACCACTGAGATTTTGGGGGTGTTTGTCACATAGCTTTATCATCACAAAAGCTGACTGATACAACCACTCTGTGCCTGACTGTGCAGAGTATTTTGCATGCATTCATTCATTCAATCACCACAATAACCTCTGAGGTACTATGAAGTCCTCTGCTGATCTATAAGTCCTTTTGTCCATTCCTGCATCACCAGAGCCCAGCACACTCCTTGGCATATAGTATATGCACAAGAAATATTTTTAGATGAATTAGTAAAGTAGAAACCATGTGACATTGGCCTGATTTGTGAACAATGTCTGAGTAATAATAATGCCCTACTCTGTGCCAAGTACTGTTAGGTGCTTATTTAATTAATACATTATTTCACAAATGTTTTTTGAGCACCTGCTTCATTCTGGGAATACAGCAGTGAACAAAACGGGCAAAACCTCTGCCCTCTTGGAGCTGATATTCTTACTGGGGAGAGAGAGACAACACATAAAACATATAAAACCATAATGTAGTGTGGTTAGTTGTAAGTGTTATGAAGAATAAAACAGAGCAGGGAAAGGGAATGACAAGTGCTGGGGTGGAGTCGCAGTTTCTAAGAAGGCAGTGCTGAAAGGCTGCATGGAGGAAGTGGCAACTGAACAAAGACTAGGGAAATGTGAGTGTGAGAGTCAAGCAATGTCTGGGGAAAGATTGTTCAAGGCAAATGGAATAACAATTCTTACATCCACCTTAGGAATGAATTAAGGGGCTCACAGGCATAGAAACATAAGTACTGCATGATCTTACTTCTATGTAGAATCTAAAAAAGTAGAATTCATAGACGTAGAGAGTAGGATGGTGGTTACCAGAGGCTGGGTAGGGTGGGGTGGGATGGGGAGATGTTCAAAGGGCGCAAAGTTTCCGTGTTACTGAAGGAATAGGCTTTAGAGGTTTATTGTACAGCATGGTGGCTGTAGTTAATAATAATGTATATTTCAAAATTGCTCAAACAGTAGATTTTATTTATTTATTTTTTGAGACAGGGTCTTTCTCTGCCACCCAGGCTGGAGTGCAGTTATATAATCCTAGCTTACCACAACCTTGAACTCTTGGCTCAAGCGATCCTCCCACCTTAGCCTCCCAAATAGCTGGGACTACAGGCACACACCACCACGACCAGCTAACTTTTTAATTTTTTACAGTGACGAGGTCTTGCTGTGTTGCCCAGGCTGGTCTCAAGCTCCTGGCTTCACGTGATCTTCCTCCCTCAGCTTCCCAAAGTGTTGCAATGACAAGTGTGAGCCACCATACCTGGCCCTGAAAGAGTAGATTTTAAATGTTGCCATTAAGAAAAAAAAGATAAGTATATGGGATTATGAATATGTTAATCAGTTTGATTTAATCATCCCGCAATGTAAGCCTTGTACTCCATATATATACAATTGTTATATGTTAACTAAAATTTTTTTTTAATAGAAAAAATAGGGGCTCAAAGGAATTAAATTGCTTTCCCATTGTCAGATGGCAAGTGGCAGAGCTGAGATGTGGACCCAGAAAGCTGAGTCCCGCTGCTTGTGCCCTTAAGCACTTTGCAGATGGTCTTATCAGGACTGCCCTGACTTAGCAGTTGTTTTAGGAATCCACTCACTGATCCTGGGGCCTCTACCCTGAGCCCTGAGCTGTCCAGTCATCAGATTTCAGCTAATGACAATGGGAAACCACTTTGGTCCCTAATGGATTCAGCATTCCCCAAACGCTCCATCATATTAGCCATGGAAATGGGCTCTGTCTCATCCAGGGAATTGCTTGATGAAACAAGCAGGCACTCAACCTCCCTAAGCTAAAGGTGATTTAAAATATTGCAGGAGGGCTGGGCACCGTGGCTTACATCTGTAATCCCAGCACTTTGGGAGGCCACGGCGGAAGGATTGCTTGAGACTAAGAGTTTGAGACAAATCCAGGCAACATAGCGAGACCCCATCTCTGCAAAATAAATTTATTTAATTACCTGGATGTGGTAGTTGCATACCTGTACTCCCAGCTACTTGAGAAGCTGAGGCAGGAGGATCCTTTGGGCCCAGGTGTTTGAGGCTGTAGCAAGGTGGGCTGGCACCACTGCACTCCAGACTGAGCAACAGACCAAGACCTTGTCTCTAACAAATAAAATAAAATAAAAATGTAAAATATTGCAAGAGCAAGCCTTGGATGAGGCTTATGCAAACAGTATCTTTGATTTCATGGGGGTGGGGATGGTGGTCCTCTGGCCCTCTCCAGTGACCGAGTGTTCCCGCTGTGGGCAGCAAGTGGAGAACAAGCTCCCCAGGCTGGGCAGTCAGTGTCCACCACTTTTGAGGTCCCAGGCTGGGCTTGTCTTTGACCTCTCATGGAATCAGGTTGACCTGGAGAGACAGGGTGTGAACACTGTCTCCAGCAGCTACGGTCAGAGAGGCAGACAACAAGGCTCCAGCCCTTTTTTGGAGATGTTAGTTCTGTTTCCTGCTGGTATGCTCTGGAAGATTCCCTTCCTACCTTCCTTTCTTCCTATTTCTCCTTGTCTTTTTTTTCCATTCCCAATCTGACCTGTGAGTGGAAAGGTTTTCATCTCACACCGTGTTGTTCCATACAGCAGCCATGAGCCAGTTGTGGCTACAGAGGACTTAACATGTGGCAAGTCCAAACTGAGATGATTTGTGAAGGTCACATAAACATGGGATTTTGCAGACCCAGTACAAAAAAAGGTATATAATAGCTCATTCGTATTTTATGTTGATTTCCTGTTGAAATGATCATTATCTTCAATATGTTGGGTTAAATAAAATATTTAAAATATTGTAATATTATTTCACCTGTTTTATTTTTCTTTCTTAATGTGACTCCTGGAAAGTTTAAAATTACATGTGTGTGTTCTCACTTATAAGTGGGAACTAAATATTGGGTACACAGTGACAGAAGGATGGAAACGATAAACACTGGTTATTCCAAGAGATGAGAGGGAGGGTGTGGGGTAAGGGCTGAAAAACGACCTACCAGGTTCTATATTCACCACTGGGTGACAGGATCCTTAGAAACACAAACCTCGACATTACACAATCTACCCATGTCACAAACCTGCACGTGTACCTTCTGAATCTAAACTTTAAAAAATTAAATGAGAAAAAAATCAAGGTGTGCACTTTAAATATAGATGTATATATATATAATTTTATGTGTTAGTGATAGCTCAATAAAGCTGTTAAAATAAAAATGCAAAGGCCGGGCGCGGTGGCTCACGCTTGTAATCCCAGCACTTTGGGAGGCCGAGGCAGGCGGATCACAATGTCAGGAGATCGAGACCACGGTGAAACCCCGTCTCTACTAAAAATACAAAAAAATTAGCCGGGCGTGGTGGCGGGCGCCTGTAGTCCCAGCTACTCGGAGAGGCTGAGGCAGGAGAATGGCGTGAACCCGGGAGGCGGAGCTTGCAGTGAGCCGAGATTGCGCCACTGCACTCCAGCCTGGGCGACAGAGCGAGACTCCGTCTCAAAAAAAAAAAAAAAAAAAAATGCAAAAACAAAAATAATAAATATTGTTACTTCTATCATATTTCTATTGGAGAGCATAGGCCTAGAACCTGTTTCTCATCATCCCACATTTTTTTTTTTTGAGACGGAGTCTTGCTATGTCACCCAGGTTGGAGTGTAGTGGTGCAATCTCGGCTCACTGCAACCTCCGCCTCCTGAGTTCAAGCAATTCTCCTGCCTCAGCCTCCTGAGTAGCTGGGATTACAGGCACGTGCCACCATGCCCGGTTAATTTTTTTTTTTTTTTTTTTATTTTTAGTAGAGACGGGGTTTCACTGTGTTGGCCAGGGTGATCTCGATCTTGTGATCTCATGATCCACCCACCTCAGCCACCCAAAGTGCTGGGATTACAGGCATGAGTCACCACGCCCAGCCCACATTTTTAAATTAATATGTTTTTCTTACAACACATCAGCCAGGATAACTGTAACAGGTTAAATTCTGGGTGATTATAAAAAAAGAAAATAGGTCAGGTGTGGTGGCTCACGCCTGTAATCCCAGCACTTTGGGAGGCCGAGGTGGGCAGATTGCTTGAGTCCAGGCATTTGAGACCAGTCTGGTCAACATGGCCAAACCCCCATCTCTACTTTTGGTATTTTTAATTTTTGCATTTTTAATACAAAAATTAGCTGGGCTTGTGGGTGCAGGCCTGTAATCCCAGCTACTCGGGAGGCTGAGGCAGGA
The DNA here is from genome assembly GCF_009828535.3 of Hylobates moloch. Taxonomy (NCBI): domain Eukaryota; kingdom Metazoa; phylum Chordata; class Mammalia; order Primates; family Hylobatidae; genus Hylobates; species Hylobates moloch. The sequence goes on along the minus strand of NW_026652287.1, from coordinate 24,886,119 downwards.
GAATCACTTGAATCTGGGAGGCGGAGGTTGCAGTGAGCTGAAATTGAGCCACTGCACTCCAGCCTGGGGAACGGAACAAGACTCTATCTCAATAAAATAAAAATAAAATAAAATAAAAAAGAGAAAGAAAATAGAAGGGAACTAACATTTTGAGGGTAGCTACTCTATATCCACTTCAGTGCTATATGATTTACTTCTGTCAGCGTTTCTCAAAAGCAGCACTATTAATATTTTTAAAATTGTGGTAAAGATACAGCACATAAAATTTACCATTTTGGCCATTTTTAAGTGTACAGCTCAGTGGCAGTAAGTACATTTGTAATGTGCAACCATCACTGCCATCTGTCTTTAGAACTCCTTTCATCTGGGATGAAAGAGATGAGACTGTATACCAATTAAACAATAACTCCTCACTCCCTTTTCCCCTAGCCCCTGGCAACCATCATTCTGCTTTCTGTTTCTATATATTTGACTATTCTAGGTACCCCATATAAGTGGAATCATACAGTCTTTGTCTTTTTGAGACTGACTTATTTCACTTGGCATGACGTCCTCAAGGCTCATCCATGTTGTAGCATGTGTTAGAATTTCCTTTCTTTTTAAGGCTGAATAATATTCTATTCTATGAATACACCACATTTTGTTTGTCCATTCATCTGTCAATGGAGACTTGCGTGGCTTCACCTTTTGGCTAATGTGACTCATGCTGCTATGAACATGCGCATGCAAATATCTCTTCCAGGCTCTGCTTTTAATTCCTTTGGGTATTTGTCCATAAGTGGAATAGCTGGATCATATGGGCACTATTGACATTTTGTATCAGATAATTCTTTGTTGCTGGGGCAGAGGGATGGATGTCCTGTGCATTTTAGGATGTTGAGCAGCATCTCTGACTTCTATCCACCAGATGTCGGTACCATTGCCCCAGTTGTGACAACCAAAAATGCCTCCAAACATCATCCAATGTTCCCTGGGAACAAAATCAACCCCATTTGAGAAGCACTGATATAATTTATTCCTCAAATCCTCACATCTCTGTGAGGTGCTATTATTATCCACATGTTGCAGATGGGGAAACTGAAGCACAGAGAGGTAACGTCCCCTACACAAAGCCACAGAGCTGCTAAAGTGGTGAAGCTGGGATTAGAACCCATGTCTTTCTGACTACAAAGGCTGTATGGCCACATGCAGGGAAACCCAGAAATTCTGTTGCACTTTTGGGAATATTGACCTTTAATATACTCACTTTAATTAGAGGTCAGAGTGAAAGTCATGGCTGAAAACCAAACAGGGTGAGCAGGAGGTAGTTGAGCTTTGGTTGGGAAGGACGCCTCCTTTGGGGAGGATGTGGGTCTGGATGGTGAGATAAGATCATTTTATATCCCTTTAAATGTTTCCACCATGGCCACCATGTTGTACAACCCCAGGCGTCACCACTCTCTGGAGCTTTTGCTATAGGAGGTGTTGTTTCTAGTCTTTTTTTTTTTGGATTCGGACTCTCGCTCTGTCTCCCAGGCTGGAGTGCAGTGGCACGATCTGGGCTCACTGCAACCTCTGCCTCCTGGGTTCAAGTGATTCTCCTGCCTCAGCCTCCTAAGTAGCTGGGATTACGGGCGCACACCACCACACCCGGCTAATTTTTGTATTTTTAGTAGAGACAGAGTTTCATCATGTTAGTCAGGCTGGTCTCGAGCTCTTTACCTCGTGATCCACCCGCCTTGGCCTCCCAAAATGCTGGGAATACAGGCGTGAGCCACCGCACCTGGCCTGTTTCTAGTTTTAATATGAATAGTGGCCTGAAGATGGGCAGCATAGTAATACCTGTCTCAGGACAGCTTTGTCAGTGGAGAAGGACAAAGACTGAGGAATCCGCAGAGAATGAGACCTGGAAGTTCATTACCAATGAGATTGTCTTGAGCTCAAGGATGGTGCATAAGTCACCAAAATCACATGGGAAAGAGAAGTGGGCCACTGGACATGAAACCTGGCAGCCAACCAATCACTCATTCATTCACTCACTCCTTCACTCACTCATTCATTCACTCATTAGTTCATTCAGTCCTTCAAACATTCAACTATAGGTTCTTTCTGCCTATTTCCTAGGGAAGGAGTTTCCATAATGGTTCTGCAACTCCTGGACTTCAGAATCAGATCTGGGTTCAAATCTTAGTTATGCTGTTGTGTGACCTTGGACAAGTTACTTAACATCTCCTAGCCTTCCTTGCCTCAGCCTTAAAATGGGGACAGTGGAATCAGCACCCTATTATAGTTGTCAGAAGAGATGAAAATAGAATGTATACAAATTGCTCAGCACAGTCACAGAGACACAGTAAGTGCTGATAAGTGGATTGAGCATCTAATGTGTGCCTGGTCCCATGTTGAGAGTGTGTGTGTGTGTGTGTGTGTGTGTGTGTGTGTGTGTGTTCAGAGCTGGGCTGACCTTCAGGGCAACGTGGGCTTCCTCGCTAGGTCATAGACTCCATTTTCAGGGAATATGAGTTCTCAGGGTTACACATGAGCACAGCTAGTGTGGACTGGTTGGACATCTGGGGTATATACACGAGGGCCCTAGGAGGCCTGACTCCTCTACCACACGTCCCTTATGGGCCATGCCTTCCTTGACCCCCATGAACCAGGGTGGATAAGACAACAGAAGCCAGGTTACACTGCTGCCTTGGACATTACCATTAAAACTCTTACCTTCTCCCCTGAGCCCACCAGCTGAACAGGCAGAGCCAGGCTTTGAGAGGACCTTAAAGCAGTAGGTCTCTACCCTGACTGCAAATTGGAATCACCTGGGGAGATTTCAAACCTGCCACTGTCCAGGCCACACCTGTAATAGATTTATCAAATCAGGATTTCTAGTGCTGGAGTGCAGACATCACAATCTTCTCCACCTTCTCCAGGGCCAGGTGCAGTGGCTCACACCTGTAATCCCAGTACTTTGGGAGGCCAAGGTGGCAGATAACTTGAGGTCAGGAGTTCGAGACCAACCTGGCCAAAATGGTGACGCCCCTGTCTCTATGAAAAATACAAAAATTAGCTGGATATGGTGGCACACACCTGTAGTCCCAGCTACTCGGGAGGATGAGGCAGGAGAATCGCTTGAACCTGAGAGGCAGAGGTTGCAGTGAGCCAAGATCATGCCACTGCACTCCAGCTTGGGGGACAGAATGAGACTGTCTCAAAAAAAAATCTCTATCGGGAAGACCTCTTGGACCTCTGCTTGGCTGACTCCCTCTGATAAATGCTCCCTGCACCCTCATCACCAGGTCCCCAGAGCCCTGCACAGTGTCTGACACACAGTCACACCCGGCATAGATTTCAGCACATGGACTTCTGCTTGGCTCAGGCTCCTGGACTGCAAATGATTTCCAAAGTCTCTGGAGCTAAACATAAGCAGGAAGGAAAGTAGCTGCAGTGAATAGAAACCCACACCAGGGATCACAAGGCCAGAGGCTGAAGATTTAGGGGCTAGTCACAGGTCTGCTTGCCTACTCCACCCGTCACCTTCATGAGCCCTGACAAAGAAAAGCCTGGCCCCTCAAGGTGAGAGGCTTCCCCACTCTTCCCAATCAGGAGCCTCAGAAAGTGTTTCAGTTTGAGCGTCTCTAGAAGAAGCAGACACTGAGGTAAGGAGCAAATCCTTAGAAACGTCAGTAGGGAGGAAGGGAAGTGAAACAGGGAAGAGAAGAAAGTCAACACAGGTATGTTGATGAGCAGGTGAGTGGTGCGACTGTGGGAGGCAGCATAAGACTTGCTCACATGCTTGGAGTTATCCCACCCCAGGGACAAGGACCTTCCCATTGTCCTTGTTTTAAGGATCTTCCTGTGGGATCCATTCCCTAGCACTTCTGGATGGCCTGGCTCAGGGAAATCGTCAGGAAAGAGACCCAGGCTTGCACTAGGAAGCTGCTGCACTGGGTAGGAATATAGGCCAGGCACTGACAGCATCTGCCCCAGAGGGTATAAGGGCTGGCTCCCTGCAAACGAACGCAGTCCTAATGGAAAGCATCTCCAGTCTCCAGACATGCCCTAGACATAGGTGGTTCCCCCAACACAGCAAGACAGTGTTCTTTGCAACACACAAATTTGATTCGAGCTCCCGCTCTTGGGGCTTGCAGTCTAATTTCTCTTCTACCATGGAGGGTTTAAACCAAGCAAAGGGAGATCTCAGAAAAGGCTGCAGCCCCAGTGGTGGATGTGGAGGTAGCCTGGTTATTCTTAGCAGTGAGCAAGGGGAGGCAGAAGGGCCAGGCCAGCGTCGCAACTTCCAGCAGGGGCAGCCAGGCCACAGTCTTTCCTGGCTTGCCAAGTTTGGTTGGAAATTCTTTCCACCCCGAGGCAGTGGGGAATGCGGGGAATGCAGGGTGGGCCTTCAGAGCCCCTTAAAGAGAATTTCTCCATCCTGCTGTCAGAGGGGTGGTCAGAAGTAACGGGGGCTGTTCAGACTGCCAGGCCTGGCAAGCAGGACCCCCGAGGCTGGGCTCCTGGCCCAGTTGTAGTTTTCCTTCTGCTCAAATGCTTTGATTCATGCCAGGACTGGCCCAGGGAGGGCGAGAGAAGCTGAAAAGGTACATGTCTTCAAAACCCAGGCAGGAAGCAGGACACTGTCCCAGCCTTGCTGAAACTCTGAGTTTGGAAGGTTCTAACAGAGCTGAATGCAATTGAGATTTGGCCTTTTGGTTCTAACTTTTGTTGCCATCTGGGAAGTAAACGAAGGATGTGCCTTAGAGTGGCCAAATGGAGGAGAGTATGACTCCTGGGGCCAGAGTCCTGGGTTCAAATTCTGGCTCTGCCTCTAACAACAAGCCACGTGGCACTGAGTAGGTCAATTCACATTGCTGTGCCTCAGTTTCCTCAATTATCATAATCTCTACATGATGAGGTTGCTATGAGGGTTGAATGAGCAAACACAGTTCTTAGAACAAAGCCTGGCATAGAGAAAACAATAAATAGTAACCCATGAATCTTGCATACAGAAGTACTTAGAAAATAGGGACCACAGTGGGTACTGACTGCTTTTCTTTCCCTCTGTCCAGTTATAGAGCATTTCAGAACATCAGATGCAAAGTCAGATGGATCTGGCCTGGAATCTCTGACTTACTACTTGTTACCCATGTGGCAAATGACTCGGGTTCCTCATCTGTAAAATGGCAATAAACCTAGTAGCCATTTCATAAATTTGTAATGAGGATTAAATGAGTAAGTGAATATAAATTACATAGCACAGTGCCTGGCCCGCAATACACATGACTGTTTATTTCTGCTAGAATTGTTCCTTGATCCACTCACTCAATCATCAAACATTTATTGTGCTTCAGGCATGAGCTCTCAGAGAGAAATCAAGTGTGTGCTGTTACTCTCAACAGGCTAGTTCTAAGTACCTGTGGGTCCCCTCAGGAAAGGGGGGTTTGTTTCCAGAAGAAAGTGGAGAGAAATGTTGGAAAGTAGAAACAACTATATCCAACTCCAACTCCTAGATCTGTGGGTATAGTTGGAGAGGTGTGAGCTGGTGTTTAAAATGGAAATGTTTACAGTGCCAGGAAGCAGGGCTCATGTTCCTGTCTGACTTTGAGTCTTTAACATACTGTTTGGGAAGCCCAGGACAGCATGGTGGATTGAAAATGATGTACATTCTATTGAGAAGCAGAGGCTATTTCACCTCCTGTGAATCTGGGCAGACCTTAGTAACTTGCTTGACCTATAGAATGTGGCAGAAGTGACATCCTGGAGCACCTAAGGCTGGGTCATAGATACCTTGCTGCAAGTTGGGTGTGGTGATGTGCACCTGCAGTCCCAGACTTGAGACTTGTGAGGCTAAGGCAGGAGGATCACTTGAGCCCAGAAGTTCAAGGTTGCAGTGAGCTATGATTGCACCTATGAATAGCTGCTGCATTCCAGCCTGGACAACATAGTAAGACTCTGTTGAAGAAAAGAAAGGGAGAAAGAAAGAGAGAGAGCAAGAAAGAGGAAGGAAGAAAGAGAAAAAGGAAGGAAGGGAGGAAGGAAGGAAGGAAGGAAGGAAGGAAGGAAGGAAGGAAGGAAGGAAGGAAGGAAGGAAGGGAGGGAGGGAGGGAGGGAAGCCAGCCTACCTGTCTACAATTGTACCATTGTATCCAGAACAAGCAGTGCCTCCCAAGTGGGCTGTGAGCCATGTTTTGTGAGATCACTCAGAGAAATAGGTGCATCTTAATTCAATAAACTTGCGAAATGACACAGTAGACCTGCCTCCCCGCTTCACACCAAAGAGACTTCTCCATACACGTTAGCGTTTAAAGGTCCTGAGAAGTCCTGCATTAAGGAATCCTTTCACTTCTGTTTAACCTAGAGTTACCTTGTAACACCTACCAATATATTCCCCCGTAATTTACCAACACTTCAGGGAATGCTAACCTAGACCCACGCATTAAAGACCTTTGGGTCAGAGAAGTTTTACAGCTTGGAGAAAAAGCCTTTTTCTCTCCCACCTCCACACCCCCTCCCTCTTTTTCATTTCCCTCCCTCTGTCATGAGTGGGCAGGGCCAAGCATTGTTCGCCAGCTTCTGCATCTGGTTCAGCTAAGTAGAATAAACTGGCAACATTAAAGCAAAAAAGTCATGCTGCAGGCATTTTCAAATTACCTAGTCTCTCTGGAGAAACCAACTGGGGGTGAGGCCCAGAAATTGGGGAAATGTAATGCATAATAATAACCATTAAAAAAACGGAGGAAAATGATTTGTAGGATTATTGAGTGCCAGAACCCCAAAGCTATAAACAGGATGTTTGAAACGATTTCAACCGTAAAGGTCACAATCTGCAATTTAAATGTAGGTAGTTTGCTGCCTTTTTTCTTGGTTATGGTTGGGTGCCACCAATTAGTTCAAGCATGTGTGTGTGTGTGTGTGTGTGTGTGTGTGTGTGTGTAAGGGTTTTTCAGAGTACATTGGGCTTCTCAATCAGGCTGAGTTGGTTGGCAGCCTGGAAACCCACACAGGAGTGGGCAAATCCTTTACAGCATGAAAGCAAGGAGGACCCTTCTGCTACACAGTGAAAGTCTTCTTCCTCTTTCTGCAAAAATAAAAATATAACATAACACAAACTCTTCACTCCCTTCAGCAGTCTGTAGTTATTTTACCCTGAAAAAAATGAATCATTGAAAAATCATTCCTGGGGTGGGATTGCCACCAAACCTCAACCTAGTCTGGTGGTCTTATTAATGCCAATCCTATATTCTGACTTGGCAAATGCCTTGAGAGGGGATTTGTTGGGGTGAACATTGGGGTTGTTCCTTGAAACCTTTGCTCGTGGATAAACACCTTTGGAGTTTATTTTGTGGCTGGGGGAAGAGGTCAGTAAACTGATGACCATACACGCCTGTATGTCTCTCTTGAGGTTGGAACCATCAATCCTGGGCACAGGAAGGTGGGTTGTGACAGTCAGGAAGAGGGGGCTAAACTAGGAGTGGCTGTCAGGACGGGGTCTCTCAAACTTTAATGTACACGTGAGTCACTGGGAATCTTATTGAAATGCAGATTTCAGCTCTATAGGTCTGGGTTGCAGCTTGAGATTCTTTATTTCCAGCAAGCTCCCAGGTGAAGCTGGTGCTGCTAGTCTTAGAATAACACTTTGGCTAGTGAAGCTCTAGACCAGGCTGTCTGATAGAGTGATTTGCTCTGATGGCAGTGTTCTATATTTGTGCTATCCAGCGTGGTAGCCACTAGCCACATGTTCCTACTGAGTACTTGACATGTGGTGCGAGTAAATAACTGAATTTATTTGGAGAAATTCTTTATTTTTAAATACTTAAAAGGACAAACTTCTTGCAGGAATTCCCAGAGAATGTAACATCTGTGTTATGATGACATTCCATTTCTGGAATCTCTTGCTTAGAAATTGGCATCAGAAGGCTTACCAAACCTTTGAAATATGTGTGTGTGTTTGAAATGTATATGTGTATGTTTGTGTGTATGCATATTTATTTTTTCATATACATATGTACACACATGTATATACACATATATATTCTAGGGTTCTATAAGGACTTCAACATCAACTATCAAGTAGCTCTCAGCAACGAACTAAATTTCCTCCTTGAAAAAGCAGGTTAAGTATCAGAAGAGGATGAAGAAAAGACACTCAGATTTTTTTTAACTAATGTGTTCTTTTTTCCCCAGCTTTATTGAGGTATAATTGGCAAATAAAAATTGTATATATTTAAGGTGTATAACATGATGTTTTGATACGCATACATGTAGACATTGTGAAGTGATAACCACAATCAAGCTAATTAACATATCCATCACCTCACATCTTTATTATTTTTAATTTTTTGTGGTGATGTTATGGAACCAAACTGGGTCCATTTGCGAACATGTAATGCCAAGTCACGCACTGAAACACCAGGTTTTTGCAGTGATAAAGGTTTACTGTGAATTGACTGGCAAGGAGACAGGAGGAAACACTCAAAACTTGTCTCCACAAGCTGGGAGTTGGGGCAGGCTTTATAGTCAGAGGGTAATGAGGTGTGATCTGATTGGATCTTGCCATGAGGTGATACCAGGAGGTGTGTTCTGACTGGACCACACCGTGAGGTGATGCCAGGGCTCAATCTGATTGGACCCTGGACCCTGCTGTATGGTGTCCATTTCTTAATTCAGTATCCCCTCCTCCAACCAAGCACTTAGGTTCTACCCCTGGTTGCACGCTTGGTTCATCTGGGCATGCTCAGGTTACGTAACCTTCAACCTGGGAGTCCATGGCAACTGCAAACTCACAACTTTCTTACATAAAAGTTGAGCCACATTAGTCTTGTGAAGTGACAATAAGAACATTTAAGATCTACTCTTTTGGCAAATTTCGAGTGTACTATAGAGTATTATTAAGAATAGTCATCGTGTTATATATTAGATCTCCAGAAGTTATTCATCCTGCATAACTGAAACTTTCTGCCTTTTAACCAACATCTCCCCATTTCCCCTCCCACTCTTCAGCCTCTGGCAACCACCTTTCTACTCTCTGCTTCTATGAGTTTGACCTTTTTTAGATTCTACCAAGTGAGATTGTGCAGTATTTGTCTTTCTGTGTCTGGGATGTTTCACTTAGCATAATGTCCTCTAGGTTCATCCGTGTTGTTACAAACAACAGGATTTCCATCTTTTTACAAGCTGAATAATATTTCAGTGTGTATGTGTGTGTGCCACATTTTCTTTACCCATTCATCTATCAGTGGACATTTAGGTTGATTTCATATCTTGGCTATTGTGAATAATGCTGCAATGAACATGAGAGTGCAGATGTCTCTAAAATATACTGACTTCATTTTCTCTGGATATGTGTCCAGAAGTGGGATTGCTGGATCATATGGGAGTTCTATTTTTAATTTTTTTAGGAATCTCCATACTGTTTTCCATAATGGCTGTACCAGTTTACACACCCACCAACAATGGACAAGGGTTCCCTTTCTCCACACCCTTGCCAACCTGTGTTATCTCTCATCTTTTTGATCATAATCATCCTAACAGGTATGAGGTGATAGCTCATTGGGATTTTGATTTGCATTTCCCTGATGATTAGTGATGTTGAGCACATTTTCACATACTTGATGACTGTTTGTGTTTCTTCTTTTGAGCAATGTCTATTCAGATGCATTGCCTGTTTTTAAATCAGGTTATTTGTTTTCTTGCTCTGAATTGTTAATTTAACTTAACTTTAATTATTTTAAATTTAAATAGCCACAGTGGCTAGTGGCTACTGCATTGGACTGTGCAGTTCCAGCCTGTCAGCTCTGTATGGGAGGGACCATATCTTTAGCTCACTGTTGTGTCCCATTGCTTAGCTGAGTGCCTGGTCCACATCAGTTTCTTAGTAAATATTTATTGATGACATTATGGCACAATAAAACTGGAGAAGGAGTTTTAAACCATTCACATGTCAGAACCCTATGATTGTAAGTCACCAAAACCCATCTTAAACTTGAACCTACCAAAGGCCTACCAGTTGGCTCTTTTGACCCAAATTGCAGAAAGATCAGGGGTGTAGCTGGTCTTGGGGTGGGAAGGTTAGATCCAGGAACTAATTCATCAACATATTCTTTCTCTCGCGTTTTGTCTGCATTCATTCTTTCAGGACAGTTGTCCCCACTGGGCTCAAACCAACATCACAGGTGGCTCTGCACCTCCCAACTCAGAGCCTCATGACCACATCAAATAGAGCCGTTTTCCATTGTAGTGAATTCTGACAAATTTATGTTGCCTTAGCATCTGCTTGGAACACAAGTTTAATTTTCTCAAACTAGAAGCAGGGCTCGGTGACTCCTGACATAGTTTCAGTTCTACACCACACCCAATGGCTAGAGCCAGTGGCTGAAGATAAGAACTTGAGGCCTCTGTCCTGCCTAGCAACTGGGCTCCCCACTTTCCTGTTGAATCATTTAAAGGGGCCATTCAGACATTTCCTTGCAAACTGGAAGTGACCCACACCCTGTTCCCTTATATGTACTGCACACCATGTCCTCTCTCTCTCTGCCTGACTCTTCATTTCTGCCTTGCATGACCTGGGGACAGAAGACTGTCCTCTCAACTCATTATGCCCTCCTTGCCTTGGATCTTCTAGTAGAAAATTTTGAACTTATTTCCTCTTGTGACGGTGTATTGAATTTGCATCTTGCATCTGAAGAACTAGGGGCTGCCCCAGGCTGGGTTTGCCCCAGGCTGGGTTTACCCCACGGACACCAGGTAAAACAGAAGGGCAGGATCCCAGTGCCAATGCAATGGTCAGACAAGGATAAACTGGCTACAGGTCAGATGAGAGCCACAGGGTGTCTGCCAATATAAACAAGTTTCCCATGTGAGAGATCTCCTGGTCGCAGGTCAGACAACTAGGCATTAGGTCATCTGCCAGGTAAAATAAGTATCTCATGAAAGGCACTGTGTAGACACCCATGTCCAGCTCCCCTTTGTTTCCTATGAGAGCAGGGCCACTAGCCAGTCTGCTACTGGAACCCCAGTTGAGCTGGGGGCTCTCAAAACACCCACCAAGACCAAGTAGAACAATTATCAGGGAATGCTTCTGATTGGCTGGGCTTGAGTCATCATGTGCCAATTGCTGGACCAATCACTGTGGCTAGGGCGATGGAGTTCTAAGACTGGCCCAGCCAGGCTCAAGGGCATCCCATCTACATCTACATTCAGGGATGACTTCCTCCAGACACATGTGTTGTAGTTCGGAGCAGCAGTTCCTACAAAGATGAGGTATGCTCTGCTGGGCAAATGAAACAACAAATGCATGAGAGGAGAGGAAGGGTTTCAAGCTCATGAAAATGGTTGTTGTGATGCATTTCTTTGCACTAGACCATGGATACAAGGTGGTTGTGATGTATTTCTTTGCATTAGACCATGGATACAAAACTGCCTTCTTTGATCATGTCAAAAGGTATAATGAGGGTAGTAAGATTCAACTGGCCACACCAGTTTCCATCTGTTCTCCCTGGCCCTGCTATATTAGTGAGGGTTCTAGAAACTAAGACATCCCAAAGGAAGGCAATATGTGAAACACAAGGCTGAGCAGGAGTTTGTTGGATGGAAAAATGGAAGGGAGGAAAGAGCAGTTCAACGAGAGAAAACCACTCAAAGGCAAGGCAGTAAAGGAGTAGAGCATGGGGGGAGGCATGGAGAATCCGCCCTGGAGGGTGGAGGGGAGCTGTGGAAATGCAGCAGGAAGTGGATCTGAGGCCAGATGTCAAAAGGCCTTAGCAATGAGTGGAGGAGTTTGAGCTTTTAGCTGTATGTGCTAGGAAGCTGCTTAGAGGTCTTAAGCAGGAGCGGGGTGTAGCCAGAGCTGTGTCTGTCCTAAAAGATTGCTGTGTCTGGGTTTGGGGGATGGAAAAGATGGTGAGAGGAGGCAGGGTGCCAAGGACAACGATGTCCCCATATGTCTTTAAAGAGCTCCTGCTTTAGAGGTGGGCGGTGGAACAGCAAGCTCCATTCTGGCTGCCTGAGTGTTGACTCCCTGTCTCTTGCTCAGACCCTGGCTGGGTGAGTTCCAGATCTCAGCTGCACCAGTTCCCAGCACTGTGACACTGGGCAGGTGATCTAACTTTTCCCTGAGCTTCTGTCTTCCCATCTGGGGAATACCTGCCTTTCACAGCAGTAGTGAGATTGCAAGGCCAAAATGGATGTGAGGGCTCCGGATCAGTGGACCCTGGACCTACACAGAATAGGAGCTCAATAAATGTTGCTGTTGTTATTAACGGGCTGTGGCTTGTAAGTGTATTCACATGGAAAAGGTTTGAACTGTGAAGTCCTGGGGGAAAAATGACATTCAAAAGACTGAAGCTTCTTGGAGCAGTTTTGTAACCAGGTCAGGCTGACTCCTGCAAACTGCAAGGTAAAAATCATCCATCCAGCCCGTGAGCCCATGGCTCTCAGAGTTCCCAGGAGGCTTGTGTGTCTAAACTGGAACGTGCCAGGAGAGGCTGCTTTCCAAGATCCTTTCTCTGGAGGCCAGGCTGGAGTCCCCTGAGAGAATGAGGGCATCGTGCTACATTTTAGACTGCATCTTGGATTGACCCATTTGCCAGCCTTGACAGCCACGTGTCCCAATGGAAAATCCCCAGGGTGGAGCCAGAATAACCTAGGCCTGAAACCTGCAAGTTCTGTGAGTTTGGGAAAGTCACTTCATCTCATGGGCCTCAGTATTTCAATTTGCAGGATGGAAACAATACTAGCCATGGGGGTCTGTTGCAAGGATTAAATCAACAAATGCACGTGGCATGTGACTGTGGCTCCAGCCGGGGGTCAGGAACCTGCGTGTATTGAGTCCTTACAATGTGTAAGGCCATTGCTAGGTGCTAGCGATACACAGACAAATTAGATACAGATCCTGCATTCAAGGGCAGGCTTGTGGTACAGCTAACTGAACAGATAACAAATGATGATAAAAGATAATCTCTGCTCAGTACTGTTTCTTTCAACAAGAGATGTGCCAATGTGTGCTGAATATGAGTTATCCATAGAAGTAAAAATATACTTCAAGATAATATTCATGTCTTGGAGACTGTGGCCCTACAGTTTATGGAATCATAGAAATACTGAAAGTAACCACCTACATATGATAAGTCTGTTCATTTTAATAATAATGGCAAAAATACTGTTATAGCATTTGACCTTCAAAACAACTCCACAGGTAGAGATTATTGTCCCCATTCTACAGACGAGTAAACTGAAGCTCAGAGAGGCGAGATGGCCTGCCTAAGGTCACACAGTTAGGAAGAGCTGGGTCTAAGACTGGAACCCAGATCCAACATCTAATCCCTCACCTGTACCATTAAAATACACCACATGGAACATCTTCAGGAAGTGCGTGGCAATCAACAGACACAGAGAAACTGGTCAGAAGAGTCTGTAAGTCCACAGATATTCATGGAGCATCTACTCTGCCAGGCTTGCTCTCTGAACAGGATGATTCCTGCCTTTGTGGAGTTTATAGTCCAGAGGGGAAGACAGCCATGCAATAAATAATTACCATGGATGCTCTTAAGAGACACTCTGCTCCCCACTCCATAATCAATTCACTGAATAAACTAATGCTCATATTCTCCTTCTGTAGAACATTTGGAGTGAACCCATGGGCTACTGAAGACAAGCAGGCAGGGCCATCCATGCCTAACCTGAGAATCCAAACCCACCAAAGAGCAGTCTTCTCCAGGCTCTTGCTAGGCTGGCTGAGACTTTCCCAGGGCTGTGCTGCAGTCCGAGGCTCTTTCTGCATAGCCTTCCTTCCTTCCTCCTCTCCCTTCCCAGGGGTCAGATCTGCATCACAGTCTGAAGGCACTGTCTGCTCTCTCTCTAGCCTCCACCTCCAATGAAAGTTTCCTCTAGTAAATCTTTTGTGCTTCTAATTCCACCTTGGTACCTGCTTTGCAGAGGACTGAGTGAATTGAGCGTCCTGCAGAAGTGAGGTTCACACCAAGGCCTGATGCCTCAGTAGCTGGGGCAAGTCATGGGGAGCAGTGCTCCTGGGGGAAGGAAGGGTAAGAGAGGGTGTGGCTGAGGAGAGAATCAGTTCAAAAATAAATAATTTAATAAATAACTTCACTCCTTTCTGGTGTTCACACTTGGGTGACCCACTGGAGCCTCAGTTCCCTCCCTTGCAAAATAATAAATAATAATAATAATGCTATTACCTCCCTCCTAGGCTGTTGGATTAAATGAGGATTAAATAAAATAATCCATGCTCCATGGCTCAGAGCCATGTGTATTCTGGCAAGGGTATGGGAGGAACCACAGGGCAGGATGGCAGGAGGTGGGGGCCTACCAGGAGCCCCTCAGGCATCCCAGGCTGCCTTACCTTTCCGTGGCCTCTGCAGTCTCTCAAAGACCTCCCACGGCTCTTCTTGCAGAAGCCACACCCGAGGGAGGCATCTGTTCTCTCTGCCCACAAATATGGCCCCAGTGAAAGGGTCAGCCTCGCAGATATTTTGGCTGCAATATGTGGTGTCACTATGGCAGTTTGACCATTATCTGGGTCATTTGAGCCCGAGAATCTGCCAAATCAGATAATTTTGGTGGTTTGCCTGTCTCTCTGGATCACATGTCCTGAGTAATGGCCCTTGTCTCCACCTGGCCTGGTTCTACATTGACAATCCTCTTTTCAGAGAGCCTGAAATGAAAGCTGGCTCTGGCTGGTATGTTCAAGGTCAAGGCTTAATAGGGGATACTAACTTAGAGTCCTACATTTACCCCCCTTATTATGTGGCTCCATCCAGGATGGTGCTTAGGCATTGGTAACTGATAAAGGTTAAAATACTGAAATTTGCAAATTTTTACATTTAAAAAACACTTTTAACTGAAGTCGAACATAACGTACACAAGTGTACAAATAAAGGTACAGCTTGACGCATTTTTACAAAGAACACGTTCACGTAACCAGCACCCAGATCAATATTTCAGCCCCAGAAATCATCCCTGCCCCACTAGCCCCCTTCTAGTAACAACCTCCCACCCAATTATAACCACTCTCCTAGCAGCTTGGTTAGTTTTGCAATTTCTAAACTTACATAAATGGCAGCAGACCACGTGTGCTCCCCCAGGTCTGGCTTCCTTTGTTTAACATTCGGTTTGTGACATGCATCCATGTGATTGTATGGTAGCCATGCTTCATTCATTTTTACTGCTGTATAGTATTCCACGGAATACTATATTCTGATGAAAGTTTCCTCCAGTACACCTTCTGCACTTCTAATTCCACCTTGATGCCTGCTTTGCAGAGGGCTGAACAGATCGAGCATGAGTGAATACAGCACTATTTACCCATTCTTCCACTGATGGATATTTGGCTCCAGTTTGGGGGTATTATAAATAGTGCATTCTAGGATGTGTATTTTTGTGCAAATATCTGCCCATTTGTGTTAAGTATCAAATTTTAAAAATCTTTTTAGAGATAGGGTCTGGCTGCATTGCCTAAGCTGGAGTGCAGTGGCATGACCTTGGCTCGCTGCAGCCTCAACCTCCTAGGCTCAAGTGATCTTACCTCAGCCTTCTGAGTACCTGGGACCACAGGCATGCACCACTATGCCCAGCTAATTTTTGTATTTTTTTTTTTATAGAGACAGGGTCTCACTTTGTTGCCCAAACTGAGTCAAATTTTTTGTTATTTAAAAGTTTAATTAGAAAAGGATAGCCTTATAGGATTATCATTCTTAATCTCTTTCAAGATGATATAAATACGTTTTGGATTGAGAGAAGGGGTGAAACCATGTTAGGTCTCCTGAAGCTGCACTTGTCCCCTGCCTCTGGGATCTGTGTCCTAGCTTTCACAGGTCTGCCATCTGACTGTCATTGGTCCCCTGGAACAAGGTAAAGGTTTCTGGAGATTTTGTAGGAAGTGCATTAAAGTGGAAGTCCCATACAGTACCTCACCCAGGAGGACCCTCCATGCACATGGAGAATTCATATGACCTCGGGCAACTTAATCTTGTTAGTCTCAGGGATTTCACCTGTAAAGAAAGGTTAGCAATGAATGATCTTCTGAGATGTTTCCAGCCCTCAAATAATTTGAGACTGACTTGCTGTTGACCATTCATAATTATGACCATAGTTATCTGTTGAGTGTTTATATTGCTTTAAACAATTTCTACAGATTATCTCGTTTAATTCTTCAAGGAAATCACATTGGAAGAATTGTAATGTTTAGTAAACTGAAGCTCAGAGAGGTTAAATCCCTTGCTCAAGGCACACAGCCAACAAACTTCAGAATGGGGTAGAAATGAGGCCAGTTCCACTCTGGCCTTGAATCTTAGCTGTGGCCCTATTCTTTCTTCTTTAATTAAATATTTCGGGCATACAAAAACATGTAAAAAATAATAGAACAAGCTTCTGTGAAACAGAACATGAAAAACACACTTAAAGCTCTTTGCAAACCCTCCCAAACCACTTTCTTCCCAGCTGTGGTAACCTCTGTCCTGAATTTGGTGTTCATCATTCCATCATGTTTTTATGATTTTACTATATATATATATATGCATAAAAATATACTGAATTGCTTTTCAGGTTTTTGCATGTTATTAAATAGTAAAATTCTATATGCGTCCTATGGCAACTCGCTTTTTTCCCCCACTCAACACTATAGTATTTTAGATTTATCTGTGATGATACATAGAGTTCTAGCTCATTAATTTTCACTGCTGCATGGTACTCTCCTTTAAGAATATGCTGGAATTGATCCATCCATTCTCTTGTTGATGAGCATTTAGATTCCTTCCAGTTTTCCACCATTAAAAAGTGCCGCAATATATATTGTTCTACATTTGTATACTGAAATTCTGAGGATGAACTCTCCTGATCATACCAGGGGCTCTGGTCTGAATATGTGTGTCCTTCCAAAATGCATATGTTGAACCAAGCCTCCAAGGTGATGGTGTTAGGAGCTGGGGCCTTTGGGGGTGATTAGAGTAGGAGGGTGGAACCCTCATGATTGAGATGAGTGCCCATATAAAGGAGTCTCCAAAGAGCTAGCTAGCCATTTCTACCATGTGAGGGCACAGTGAGAAGTACCATCTATAAACCAGCAAAAAGCAGGCCCTTAGCAGACACCAAATCTGCTAGTGCCATGACCTTGGACTTCTCAGCCTCCAGAACTATGAGAAATAAACTTCTATTGTTTATAAGCCATCCAGTTTATCATATTTTGTTATAGCAGCCCAAACAGACTAAGATACAAGGTTTTCTTCTAATTTCTATGTATCTATGATAATACTGGACAGTTTTCTTCATTCATCAACTTTTTCCTGAGCACCTACTATGTGCCAGGCCCTGTGTCGGGTGCTAGGAACAGAGAAGTGGTTACAAGACACAGCTCTTTATCTCCAGGAGTTTGCTTGGGAGACCAAGCATCAACCTCTGTCAGATGGGCTAGGAGGATGCTGGGAGCTCACAGTAGGGCTCTAAATGGAGTGGCCAGGGAGTGGAGAGATTCCACAGATGATGGAGAAACACAGGGCTGTGGAGGTTATGACCAGCCTATCTTGGACACTGCGCCCAAGCTCCTTGAGTTCAAAGACCTCTTTCAGTGTATATTTGCCCCTAGGACAAAATCAAAAGTGACCCCTTGCAACTCCCTCTTCCCAACCTCATTCTCCCTTTCACATATTAATAATAATGTGAGTCAGTTGTTTTTTTGCCTGAAAAAAAAATCTGTGACAACTACACATGCTTGAATTCCAGGACTAGAATTCTCTCCAGTGCCCTGAATAAATGACATCCACACTTTGCCTTGAATATACACTGTCCATCTGGAATCGTTATAATAACAGGTCATGGCTCGTGTGCATAATACATGTATGGTCGACACGATGGTAAACTGTCTGTATGAGCCTATCACTTAATCTGCACAAAATGCTCATAAAGTTATAAATACTGTTCTTTCAATTTTGTAGAAGATAAGGCCCAGAGAGGTTAATTAACTTACCCAAGGTCACCCAGCTAGGAGATGGCAGAGCTGGGGTTCCATTCCAGGTCTGGCTGACTCCAGAGTCCTTCATCTCAACCCTTTGAGCTCTGTCAGGATATGCCTGACATTTCTGAAGGCAAGTCGCCTTCTTTCCACAATAGAGCAATACCATCTAAGGGAAGTTACTTACCGCCTGACACAGCCCACTCACTACTCGCACATTCTCTCCACTTGTTCCAGCTACTGAGGAAATTAGAGCAAATCCTATTTTTAGACACTGTGGTTCAAATGACAGTGATGTATGGGGTAGTGACTCGTTTTATGAACGTAGTTCGGAGGTGTCGGCAGATCTTAATGCTCGGAAACTCTCTTACATCACCCTGTTTTGCTCTTTATAATTTATTTCAAAGATCGCTTTGTTTCTTCTCCCTTCTCCTTGAGTCCTGCAACAGACTTCAGCCAGAAACAATAAAATTCTGAGCTGAAATAAAAGGCAACGAGAGAGGATGAGGCTTCTCTCAGAAACCTGAAACAGAAGTCATGTCAGGGATACATAGGGGTGGAGCACAAGCCCTTAGCAAAAATTAGAGTGTGCTCAATGGTTAGGTCTAGAAAAAACAGACTTCATCCCTTCTTAGCAAAATTGATTGTATGTGTGTTTTAGATGAAAATCCTACAACTTTACTGCTTTTTTTTTTTTTATGGCTAATTATAATCTGCTAGTTTTGAAGGCCAGCAAGAGGGCTAAACAATGCTTGTGCAGAGCCCTGGCAACCTCAAGACAGGTAGGGAAAAAGAGGAAGAACAGAAGAGGAGGGAGGGAGATGATTGACAGGAAGTGTAGGGAACAAATGTGGAGGGCTTAACATGTGCTGCTGGTAACACCCACCCACTTTAATCAGTTTCATTCTCTTGTCAACATTAGAAGAAATCTTTAGTCCTATTTTACCGATTGGGCAACCAAGGCCAGAGAGGCTAAGTCATTTACCTTAGGACACACAGCTGGTAATTACGGAGTTAGGATTGCAAGATGCAGCAAAATAAAATAAAGGACATCCAATTATATTTGGATTCCGAGTAAACAATGTAAAAAAATAGTGAAAGTATATCCCATGTAAAATTTCAGACTTATACTAAAAATTTAACTGGGCATCCTGTATTTTACCTGGCAACTGTTGAAGAGATTCAAATTTAGTTCTCTTTGTTATTTCCCAGACACCCCTTACTATGGGACATATATAATACTGTAGAATATGTGATCAGTACCAGCAGATACTGGTTGAGTTCAGGCCTCAAGCTTTATATCTGCCATTTTGCTTGAAATGCCTTTAATCCTTATATCACCTATCCAGTAGGTACTACCATTGTTCCCATTGTATGGATGAGGAAACTGAGGCTCCTCAGGATGAAATAACTTGGTCACGGTGACACAACCAGAAAGTAATAGAGCCCATGCTTGAACCCAGTTGTTTTGCTCAAGACTGGTCACTCAAAAACAAAAACAAAAAACAAAAATAAAAAAACAGTTAAAATTTAACCCATGTACAGAAAAGCTCTTGATATGTAAATATACAGTTCAACGACTTGTCACAAACACCTGTGGAGCCACCAGCCAGATCAAGAAAGAAAAGATATCCAGCTCCCGTTAGGTGCCCTGCCCCGTCATGAGAGGGGCTGTTCTGCCAGAGCTTCTCTGGGAATTCTTTGACTACGGGCATTACGGTCCCCATTTTACAGATGGGGATACAGAGGTTCAGAGAGGTGCTGTGACTTGCCCAAGGTCACAGAGCTTGGAAAGCAACAGGCTCAGAGAGGGCGAGTGATCACCCAGAGGTCACACAGCTAAAACTTACCACCTGTTAAAACTACAAACGAAATACCAAAAACCGAAACTGCGCTTTATTGGGTGTTTACTATTTGGGAGGCACCGTGCTAAGCTTCTTGGTCGACAACAGTAGCAGCAGCAGCAAGCACTCTGCCATTTGGGGTGCATACTCCCCGTGTCAGGCAGCTTGGCACTTTGCGTAATCCGCCCAGTGAATTCTTCCAGCGACCCTATGGCTTGGGCTTGGGTCTCGAACCCATTTTACAGAAGAGGACACTGAGGCCGGAAGGCAGAGACCCCTACCCGATATGCTCAGCCGGCCTGGCACCGGCTATGCCCGGCTCCTCGAGAGGCTGCGGGAGGGCCAGGTGGCATGCAAGGAGTTAAGCGGTAGGCAGTGCTGTGGCTCCGTGCGAGGAGCGCGCCAGGCTGAGGCGCGCTGCTGGCGGCGGCGGCAGCGGCGCGGGGAGCTAGGGCTGGAGACGTGAAGTCCAGGGGAGCGAGCAAGGCAGCCGAGGAGGCAGCGGCGAGGCAGCGAGAGAGAGCCAGGCGGCCGGAGCTCCGCGCCGAGCCGCAGCCGGTGCCTTGCGCGCACCGGGCCCGGACATCTCCATCCCCGGGGCGGGTGCCCGCGCGGGGCCTCGCCGCGGCTCGGGGCACCCGCAGTGCCGCCGGCCCGAGCGCCAGGCTCGCAGGAGCCCGGCTTTCACTTCCTCTCGCTTCCGCCCGCCTCCCTGGCTCGCCGGCTGGCGTCGCCACCGCCTCCTCGTCCCCGGCCACCGCTGTCGCCGCTGCTGCAATTCAAGGCGCACACTATCCCACTTTCCCGCTGGAGGCGCAGAGGATGCCCCTTAAGCCAGACCTGGAGAAATAGCCCCAGGGCCCGGCAGGAGCAGCCTTGGTGGCGAGAAAGGAAATCCAGGCTCCCCTTTCCTTAAAGCCACTGCAGCAACTGGGAAGGCGCCCACAGAGCGGGCGCGCCAAGCGGGACGCGGGAGTCGCAGAGAGGGACCCCGGGCGCCTGCTGAGCTCCGCTGGCAGAGTTTGCAAGTGGCAGAGACCCTTCAGGTAAGGACTCAGGTGCCTGGACCTGGGAAGAGGGCTCCAGGAGGGAGCCGGGCGCGGAGCTGGTGCGAAATGTCTTCTGCCCCTAGATCTGGGCTTCGCTTTCCAGACGCTTCCCCGCCGGTTGGGGGCTCGTCGTCCAGAGCCCAGCGAGTGAAGAACCCAGAGTGGTGACATCCCAGCTCTGCGTAGATGACAAACTTTCTCTCCTCTGGCAGAGGGTGGGACATTCCGGCTCATCCAGGCATCCTTCCTCTGGGCATTCCTGTGCCCCCTACAGGCATGCATTCAAGGGCTTCTCCCGCGGAGGTGGGCCAGCGGGGAGGCAGTGGGCCCCATAAATTTGATTTATGAATCACCCTCTTTCTGGCCAGTGCAGAGTTCCAAGGGAGAGGGAGCTAGTCATATTTCCAAGTTGGCTGCAGAAGATGTTTCTTGGGGGTGATACTCTGGTGAATAAGGCTGCCTGTCATCTGATGCCAACAGCCAGAGCTGCCCAGGCAATGGGTTTTGTGTAGGGTGCCTTGCAGATTTGCTTATGTCTATTCTGGTGTGTGTGTGTGTGTGTGTGTGTGTGTGTGTGTGTGTACAGACAGAGAGGGAACTAGAGACTAGGGGACCAACTCAGCCAAATCACCTCCTTGCAAGCCTTTCCAGCAGCCCCAGGTATCTTGGAAAGAGCCAACTCACCTCCTTGGCAGAACCACTAGGAAGGGTGGAGGTCACTTCCTAATTCTTACAGCTTCAAAGGGGCTGCTCCTTAGGTGAGCAAAAAAATAGGGGAAGTTTCCTGGCTGCTTAATGAGACCATTCCTATTGGAGCCTGGGGAGGTGCAAACTTTTTGCAGAAAAGGGGCTGGAAGGGCCAGTTGGAGAGGGGCTCCTGACATTCTCATCCCCACACTCTAGGCCCCTAGAGGCTCTGCTGAGCCCCATACACCGTTCATAAGTTTGGCTAGTTTCTATTAGTTTCTAATAGTTTCTATTAGTTTCTATTAGTAAAAAGCATGCTCCAAGGAGGTCACCTGGTCTCTGAGGATCATTTTGGAGCCGCCCCTGTGGTCACAGCCCCATAGATGGCATGGTGCTACCTACTTGGGCTGGGTATCTGCCTCTGCAGAGTAGCATTGCTGTGTTGTTTTTAAGACAGTTCTTGGGGTGTGAGGTGGGATTCTGATCTCAGGCCAAGTTAGAGCTGCGTCCCTAGGCTGCCAAAACCCAGGAATTCCTCCAGGGCATCAGAATCTGGTGCTTGATGTCCTGGAAAAAGCCCTGGGTCTGGGTCAGGAGATTGAGCTTCAAGTTGGCTCTCATTTGCTGTGTGACTTTGGGCAAATCACTAGACCTCTCTGGGCTTCAGTTGCTGCTTCTCAAAAATGAAGAGATTTCATGTATCCTCAGAGGTCCCAGTTCAGTTGAGACACTCTATGGCCCTGAGTGATTGTCGCTGATGAGATTTTTGTAATCCCAGAAGGGGATCTTAATTTAGAATTTAAGAGACCTAGGTCTCAGATCAGATCTAAGTTTGACCAGTCACTTCCCTCTCCACACTTCCGCTCCTCCGCTATAGGATGGGAAGTTCACAGTTCCTACTTTAGAGGGCTGTTGAGAGGACTAACTGAGATGGTGCCCGGAGGGTGCTGAGTGTAGAGTTTAGCAAGGAGTGAAGCTCAGCGGTACCAAGGCTACCTGCTTTTGGGTCTTGTGTGTGGGCATCTATCTGGGTGCTCTTTTCCCCAGGGAGACTGGCCCTGTCCCACCGAGCACCAGGTGATCCTTGACTTCATGGCAGGGCCCTTGTTCTCTCCAATCACCTGACACTGCAGTCCCCGCCCTCTCTCTGCTTTCTCATAAAATCTCTGCTGGACCAGCCACTCCCAGTGGGGAGTCCAGGGTGGTCTGGGAGTGCTGGATGCACCCAGCTGCTGTATCACCAGGACATCAGGAGGTGGAGGTAGGCAGTCTCCATGGCTTCAATTTCGCAGCTGTCTAGGGACCAGGGCAGAGAAGTTCAGCATGTCTGCGTGTAGGGCACTCAGTCAGCTGACGCTTGAGAACTACCCCATGCTGGGCAGACAAGTCTACTGTTCTTGGCAGGAAAAGTCAAGCTGGGGAAGGAAGTGTCTTACAGCATTGTGTGTGTGTGTACGCGTGCGTGTGTGTGCTTGCATATGCACACACGGGGGATTGCTGAAATTGTCAGGGAATGCAGTGGACTGGTCAGTGTGATTTTTTTCTGTGTGGTTCTGAGGCTTGTGGGTTGCCCCGGGTTTATGCTGAAACCATCAGTGGGGAAGGCAGACCCCATCCCAGTGACATGGAGTGAATTCATGGGGGACAGGAGCAATTCCACTGTGTGCTTACTTAGACTTGACTTTTAAGACTCTGAGAAAACGAACAATTTGCTTTCATGGTAGAGTAAGGTGTGTGTGGACACGTGTGTGAATGTGTGCATATGTGTGCATTCTCATGCAGGTGTGGGCTCATGTGCTTGTGTGAGCATAACTTACATGAGAACCATAAGTGTGTGCACTCATGTGATAGTGTCAGTGTGAGTGTGTACTTGATGTCTGATGGATTTGTGAGTGTGAGTGTGCATGTCTATGGATTTGTGAGTGTGTGTGTGCATGCCTGCAAGAGAATGGGTGCACTTGTGAATCTGTGCAAGGGTGGGTATGTATATACACTTGTGAATGTTAAGCAGTTGTATAAATGTGAGTCATGTGTGTCTGGGCTAAGCAGGTGTATGCCTGCACAGATGCACGTGTGTGCTCTAGGGGATCTGTGCAGAAAGATCCGTGTTTAAGAAGCTGTACTGTCTGCCTGGTGCATGTTTTCATAGCTGTGTGTGTTATTTGCATGTCTATGTGGGCGTTTCTCAGTGCCTGCATATATGTGGGCATTTCTCAGTGCCTGCACACATGTGCATACAGCCATGTGAGTGTGAGTTTGTGCTATGCACTTACAGGCATTATGTATCTGCGTGTTTTTTAATGTACCTTGGTGTGTGCCTCTATGTGCACGTGTGTGTGTAGCATTGCACACCTGATTGTCTCTGTATGTGTGTGCATCGGTTTGTTGTGGTGTAATCTCTGTGAATGTCTCTGTGTATACGTGTGAGTTTCTGAACGTGCGTATCTGTGAATGTTAACGTGTGCATTTGGTTATGTCTGTGTATACATGTGTGTTTCTGTAGGTGTGTGACTGTGTGTATTGCAGTGTGAACTTTTTGTGGATCTCTCGACATATACACAGGTGTTTCTGAGTATATGTGCCTCTGCGTAGCATTGCATACTTGAGCGTATCTCTGTGTGTATGTGTGTGTTTGTGAGTGTCAGTATCTGGGTGTGTCGGTTGAAGTGTACATTTGAGTGTGTCTGTGTTCATGTGAGTGTCTCTGAAGGTGTATTTCTGTGTGTTCCAGTGTAACTTTTGTCTCACGTATGAGTGAATTTCTGAGTGGTGTTGTACTGTATCTTTTTGCACATCTCTGGGCGTACATGTGTGTTTTTCTGAGCGTGTTTGCCTGTTTATGCAGCAGTGTAACTTTTGTGCATGTCTGTGTGTATGTGTGTACTTCTAAGCATGCACATCTCCGAGGGTGTGTCTGAGTGTCTCTAGGGGTATAACCAAGTGTGTGGGCAGAGGGGTGTGAACATACCTGTGAGCTTCCAAACAGAAACCATCTCTGAACCTTTGAGATCACTCTTCTCCCTGCTCCTCAGGACTGAACTGTGCTTGTGCCGTGCACCTTCCGAGTGTCGATTCAGCAATTGGTGCCAGCTCTGAGCAGAGTGTTTGTTGTTGCGTGCTCATTTTTCCAAGTGCCTTTGCCTTGCAGTGCTCCAAAGCCCGGTGTATCCCCCTGCCCCCGCCTCCCTCACCTTCTGTAACAGCCCAAATCTATCTTGCCAGAAGCTTCCACTTAGGACGGCTGCTGAACAAACTCGCAGATGTTAAAGGCACAGGTATAATTTTAGGCAGAAGGTCTGAAAATAGGCAGCCTAGGATGTGCTGAACATCTCGACAGCAGTGTTTCTAATTAGGAGCAACTTGTTTTCCTTAAATAAACAAATCAAGTGAGGAAAGAAATTGCCCGAGATTAATGGCTCCCTGGAGCAGGTCCAGATGTTGGGAAGATAGGGACTGTGGTGGGGTATGGGTGGGTCTCTGGTTCCCCATGGACCACAAGTGTTGCTGCTTAGGGGCCTTCCAGACTTTGCCCAAGAGCTGATGAGGCAGAACCTTGAGGTGAGAAGCTGGTGAGGAGGGCAGGACTGGGCCACTGTGGGGCCCCTTTTCAAGGTCCGCCAGTGCCTGATTATCGGGATGGATGCATCACTGTTCCCATTTCCTCCCTCCTCCCTGTATCCATGCCCTTAGCCATAAGACGTCACTGCTCTTCTCATTCAGGGAGCAGGCAAAGCTTATGCCCCTGCTGCCTCCCTTTGGGGTTCGGCCATGTGACTAGGTTTGGCCATTAGAGTGAAGTGGAAGAGACAGTGTACCCATTCCAAGCTTACGCCTTAGGGGACCTTGTGTGTTTCTGCCATGGCTAGGTGGAGAGCTGCTCTGTCAGCCTGGCCCTAAAATGGGTAGATGTTAAGCCCAGACCCTGGTGAAGGGATGAGTCCAGCCAAGTTTCAGCTGGTCACAAGCAGATCAGCAAAATAAATGCCTCTCATAGATACCTCACTGGGGTTTTCTGGTTGTTTGTTACACACAATTGTCATGGTCATAGCTAACTGGTGCAGTTACCAGTAAGTCATCTTTATTTCCTTCTCCTGTTTGACCCTGGTACTTATTCAGAGGTGCATAATGAACACCTGTACTTCTCACTGTTGGTGCCCTATTCCTACCTTGCTTTCTGTCCATCCTAATATCAACACTAATAATAATAAGTAACACGTACAAAGTGTTTACCAGGTGCACACGCTGTGCCAGGAGCTTTGTATATCACCTAGTCTTCTGTCAGAGAGATGAATGACTTGCCCAAGTGACACAGCTCAGAAGCCAGGCTTTCTGGGATTTGCACACAGATCACCTGATGTCAGAGACCGTGTTTTTAACCATGATGTCATATTGCCTCCCCAGTGCCAGCAGGCATGTTTTATGTAACTGATGTCATAACATACATTTGACATTTCCCCCTTCACTCACCTGGAGGTTTGGTTGGCAGAAATGAATCACGTCACAGAAGTGGGAAGTGTCTATTTGAATGTGGTGAGATTTCTTCATCCATCCATCCTTCCATCCGTCCATCCATCCTTCCATCCCTCCATCCATCCGACCATCCATCCATCCATCCATCCATCTATCCATCCATCCGTGCATTCATTCAAGTATTCATTCAGCATCAGTATTTGCTGATATTCAGTGTTTGCTCAGAATCTTCTCAGCATATACTCTGTGCTGGGCACTGAAGATACAGAAATGAGAGACCCCAGCTCTGTCTTCAATGAGCTTACAATCTGAGGTAGAAGTAGGAGAACCTGGGTTCTGAAGGCAGATGAAGCTGGGCTCCAGTCCAGACTTTACCCTTTACTGGAAGGAACTTCAGCCCCACCTCATTGGATTGTTGTAAGGATCAAACAAAGTAATGTTGGCAAAGTCCTTACACAGTGCCTTGCCTGCTGGAAGCCACAATAAACAATAACTCTTCTTCCTCCTATTCTTTCTCCTCCTCCTCCTTATGGTGGAGACAGTTGAATGTCACTGCCAGAGCAATGCAGAGATAAGAGAAAGTAGGGGCCTCCAGATCCCAGATAGGGTGACCAATCATCCTGACTGTCTGAAACTGAGATGTTTCTTTAGGATACAGGACTTTCAGTGCTAAAACTGGAAGAGTCCCACACAAACCAGGACAAATTGGTTATTCTCATCCCAGAGGAAATATTGGACCCAGCTTGGAATGGTCTAGAATAGAGGCCAACAAACTATGGCCCACAAGCCACATCTGGCCCACTGCCTGTTTTTGTAAATAAAGTTTTATTGCAACACAGCTAAGCCCATTCATTGACCTATTGTCTATGGCTGCTGTCAAGCTACAACAGCAATGTTGAGCATTTGTGACAGAGATCACATGGCCTGCAAAGCCTAAAATACTTACTCTCTGGCCCTTTACAGAAAAAACTTGCTGACCCATGAGCTGAAAATCTCAGCCAGGGTCCTGGGCTTTGGACTAGGATGACCAAGGCAAAAATCTGATGGACTTGACTGAATCATTGTGAGTCAGGTGACATATGGGGTTTGCATTCATCCACAGGTGAGGCATCTGGAGGGTCAGAAGAGGTGCAATAACTCCAGAGACTGTGAGCTGGAGAATTCTTAGATGGAGAGATGGAGACCCAGAAAGGGAGAGAGACAATCCAAGGCTACATAGACAGTAGGAGGCAGGTGACAGTGGTCCTGGAGAAAGAGTTTCTGAGTGGGAACTGAAGAGGTCTGAATCCCAGCTCTGCGCCAACTGACTTAGTGGCCTTTAGCAAGTCCCTTCCCCTCTTTGGGCCTCAGTTTTCCCATCTATAGAGTGGGAGAGAAGTTACATATGATCACAAAGGACTTCTCCAGTGCAGCTTTTTATGGTTCCATTTTCTTTTCTAATTGGAGTAGCACTAAAGCCTTAATATATGTTGGCCTGTGCTCCAAGGTGGCCCTGCAGGACCCTGACCTGCGGACCTTCCTGATCACCATGGCTTCTGTATGCGAGGTGTTTACAGTGCCTGGCATTGTAATCAGAGCTTCACTTCCATTCTCTCACTGAATCCTTATGACAGTCCTGTGAGTTAAGGGACCCCAGTCTCCACTTGACCCATGTGGACACTGAGGCTCAGAGAGATTCATTCACTTATCTAAAGCCACAGAGCCAGTGCGTGGCAGAGCCCAGGTCTCTCTGATCTCAAAGCCCGTGTTCTCAGCTGCTCTTCCCCCTGCCTTCCAGCTCTGTCTTTCCCAGGTGGGGGTGATGCACGGTTTCGGGAACTCCTCAGAGGAAGCTTTCCCTTTTCTCTCCCTCTCATTTGTTAACCTGGACATGGCATGCAGCAGGCCAGGTCCATCCCCACAGGCCTGAGGATGGTAAACATCGGTTTATCAGTGAGGCTGAGGCTGGGCAGGCTTGGGTGACTGAATGGCTGGAGGGTCCCCTGCTAGGACAGTTAAAGGCAGACTACTCACCAGGACTGGGGGCTGAGCATGCTGGGCTCTGGATTTGCAGGTTCATAGAAAGCCCCTAAGCTTCCAGAGACAGTGGATCACCCATGTTTCTTCCCTACTTGGCTAAGATGGCCCTGATTTCTGCCTCTAGAATATCTGTTTACACTCCAGTGTCCCGGGCTCTTTGCATTTTGAAAGCTTCCCTGATGGGACAGGTAGAAAAGCTAGACTCTCTGGAACAATTAGATTAGTTTTAATTTTCACATAGCTCTTAGGTGTATCACCATCATAACTGCATGCCATTTACCCTGGGAACTCAACTCTCTATAAAACACAATAAGAAAGTCATCTGATTTAATTACTACAGTGCCCATATCAGAAAAGAGCCAGCATTCCCTCACTCAGGGCCTGTTTACGCTTTCTCTGCACACCATTGTGATGAGCTCAGTGACCTGATTTCCCAGGCCCTATAGCACATAGAAGAAGCAAGTGATGAGACTGTAGAATGGTAGAGAGTACACAGTGACAGCAGGCAGAAGCAACAGCTGACAGCCTGGGAACAAGGGTGAAGATGAAGAGATTACAAAAATAAGAAGCACAGAAATAAAAGAATGACAGCTTGGGGGAATTTAGTGTAGTGGTCCAGCAACCTCATCCTGTAACTTCTGTCCAGCTGAATTTGTTATAGGACACTGAAATGGCCAGCCTCTGTGCTGGCCCCAAGAAATAGTTAAATCCTATTTAACAGGCAGGAGCAAGGGCAAGGAATAATTCATTGCATAAAGTATTTGATCCCATGGCTAAACTAATAAATGTTTCTGTGTAGGTAACCTCTGGTGTCTGAAAAACTCACTTACATAGAACTCTTCATTTTTCACAATGTTGGATAAGTGACATCTAACTGTACCTAGACCATATCTGGTGTGTGATAGGTGCTCAAGAAATGAACATTCTTTGAAATCAGGCAAATCTAGGTTCAGATCTTAGCCACTTAACAGCAGCCAACGGCTCCCTCTCAGCCTCAGTGTCATCTGCTATACACCGAGGACAGCTGTACATGAGCTACAACTGCTGCAGAAACCCAAAGCACCTTGTCTGTGCATGGTAGAAGAAACAGCACCACAGCCTGTCTCATGACATTTGCTTTCAACTTCTATGTCTCATGTGGGAGGTGGGCACATGCAGAAACCAGGCTGGAGAGGACTCTGAGAAGTGAGGTTCTATCGTTTGATGGCCAGCATGCGGGAAGACCCACCACTGGGACGGGACATTGGATGGAGGTGGGTGAGCCAGCCTGCCATAGATGCCCCGGCCTCAAAAAAATACGATGACGTCTTCATACATGTCCAGTAGCTGGGTAAAAAAATGCCTCATTTAACTCTGTTGTGCCTTAGGAGTGAGGGCTAAGAACTTGGGCTTTGGGATTGAACAGGTTCACTTCCGATCCCAGCTCGGTAGCTTATAGGCTGTGCAATCTTGAGCAGGTTGCATGGGCTCACAGTGCCTCCATGTCCTCATCTGTAAAATGGCAATAATACCTACCTCATAGGGTTCTTACAGGGATTCAGTGAGATCATGCTGAGTGTAGAGTAAGTACTCAACAATGGTCATCTTAGCCAGAAGATAAGTCATTTTCTCCAGTGGGCATAACTAAGATTCTTCCTAGCACTAATGTGTCTGTGGGCATCTGTTCAGGACTCGTGATGAATCAGTCGGTTTCTGCCTCTTCACACTATCTGGGGCATCTCCAATAAGTTTTCTCTTTGAACTTCAGCTTCCTCTGCCGTGAATGTTATTTAGTGATTTGCTTGATTCATAAACATATTTGTGCATCCATTCATTTATTTAACACTCTTTATTAGGCACCTATTTCATTTCAGAGCTGCCAGGTCCTGTGCTGGGCCTTGGGAGATGAGCCCAACTTGATAGACCTGGGTAGCGATGCCCCCTGGAAGGGCAGAGGAGACACATGGATAATTGTCCTGGGAGGGCAGCAGGCTTCATGTTCACAGCTGTGCCTCTGCACCAAGGTGGGACTGGTGCATAGTAGGTGCTCAATGTTTGTTGAGAGAATGAATGAATGAGTGTTCTGTACTTAGCACCATCAGATGGGTGGATCCTATTGGCTATCTGAGCCCCAGAATTCTTGAGTCCCAGACTGAGAAGAGCAGCCTCAACTTACCACCTTAGGAAAGAAAATAACAAAGGTGTGAGTTCCTGGATCATTCCTTAGGCATTGGAGGTCTATCTCCAAATAAAATTTGATAGATGCATGGGATAGAATTAATTGGGGGAAACATACTTTCAAACAAGAGAGAATTTATGGCTGAATGACTTGTAGTAATTCTAGGAGGTGTTCTTCTTGTTTCCATTTTTATGGAAGACTCCCTCACCAGCCCTTGTGAACTGGGGACTTGGAACAGACCCAGCGCCTGCACCTAGGAAGAGTTTTCCCAGCTCAGCTTCAGGTGGGGAGGAGATTAGGGTCCAGAGTGGTACGTGCTCCAAAGTGAGCGAATTCGAAGCTGTGTAGTGTTGGAGTCACCAACATGGGCCCTAGACTGAAACTGCTTGGCTTCACAGCCCAGATCAGCCACTTGCTCACTAACTTTGGACAAGTGTCTTAACCCCTGTGCCTCAGTTTCTCATCTGTAAAATGGGGATAACAATAATGCATTCTCCAAGGGTTGCTATGAGTGTTTTATAAGTGAATTCACATAGAACCCCAGCACAATACCTAGCACATAGTAAATGCTCCGAACAATATTCATCATTATTAGTAGGGAAGAGAACAAGCCCATATGAGGTTCTGAAATGTCAGAATGGGACACGGCAGGTTTTAAATAACAGAAACTCTCTCACACTGGCTGAAGCCAGTGGCGAGTGAGCAGGAACCTAGCTCAGTAGTGAAAAGCTGAGAAGAGGCACCAGGCTTGGGTTAGAGAGACCATCAGCTGATCACACAACCTTGGGCCACTGGCGTCACCTTTCTGTGCCTCGGTTTCCTCACCTGCAAAAGAGAGAGGGTGAGCTGATGTGTCTAGGATTGCTGTGAAGATGACGTGACCTTATGCATGGAGAGTTCTCAGCCCAGGGCAAGAACTCAGAAGGCACACGGGGTAGGATGATGGCATCATCCCGAGTCACGCCCAGGGTCAGCCTGCCTGGGTTTCAATCCTAGCTCTGCTGCTTCTCAGCTGAGTGGCCTTGGGCCGTGAGTTAACCACTTTTCACCTCCATTTCCTCATTTGTAAAACTGAGATACAAAACTGGAAGGGCTGAGTGACGATTCAATGACGTAAAATGGCGCCTAGCATATGGTACAGGTTACATAAGTGCCAGTTAGTAACGTAATGATTGTGATTGGGTGGCTTTTATTTCAGGTCTTGTCAGAGGTGAGCTCCATCATAGAGCGGTGAGGCACCTCCTAACTGTCTATGAGCAGAGTGAAGAGGCGTGGGGATTCTCTGGTCATCAGGGCCTCTCCCCATAATCCATCCTGGCGTAGCTTTTACGGCAACCTTCTGCTCTGTCTGTCCGCCTGATTTTGGGCACTGGCTGATCATGAGAGGTAAACCTGTGTGTCACTCAAAAAGAACCAGGTGGTAGTAGCTGGGGGCCCACACAGCTTGTTCCTCAAGTGCTGGGGATTGAGGTGTCAGTGTCTTCTCCCCTGGACTGCCCAGATCTTCTGCCCTCACCCGTCGTGATCCCCCCAGCCAGGGGCCTTTGCTGGCCCCCTGATCCCCTGCCAGCCCCTGCTACAGTCCTGAAGCCTTGGGCTGCTGTGACCACTGCCCCCGTGTGTGTGAACTTCAGCAGAGCAAGGCTGCCAGCTCTGGAAGGGGTCCCAGGGAGCAGCCGGCCAGGCCTCCCAAACCCTGGGCATCGTGGCAGAGCTGGGACTAAAACGTGGGCCTTTCACATCCTGATCCATGACAGGTCCTGTGGCCCCTTCGCTCCCAGGCTGCTTTTCAGCGTGAGTGGATGAGTTCCCTATGAACAATATCCACAAAAGTAGTGGCTTGAGCAAGACAATTTTTAAATTCTTTTCTTTTCTTTCTTTCTTTACTTGTTTATTTTTTAGAGATGGAGTCTCTCTTTTTTTTTTTTTTTGGAGACAGAGTCTGGCTCTGTCCCCCAGTCTGGAGTGCAGTGGCACCATCTCGGCTCACTGCAAGCTCCGCCTCCCGGGTTCACGCCATTCTCCTGCCTCAGCCTCCCGAGTAGCTGGGACTACAGGCACCCGCCACCACGCCCTGCTAATTTTTTTGTATTTTTAGTAGAGACAGGGTTTCACTATGTTGGCCAGGATGGTCTCGAACTCTTGACCTCGTGATCCGCTCACCTCGGCCTCCCAAAGTGCTAGGATTACAGGCTTGAGCCACCGCACCCGGCCGAGATGGAGTCTCTATCACCCAGGCTGGAATGCAAGTGACACGATCATAGTTCACTGCAGCCTTGAATTCCTGGGCTCAGGTGATCCTCCCACCTTAGTCTCCCAAGTAGCTGAGACTTACAGGCAAGTGCCACCACACCCAGCTAATTTTACAAAACTTCTTGTTCTTTTTTGTTTGTTTTTGTGATTTAAAAAAAATTTTTGAAGAGATAGAGTCTCACTATATTGCCTAGGCTGGTCTCGAACTCCTGGACTCAAGCGATGCTCCTGCCTTGGCCTCCTGAGTAGCTGGGACTACAGATGGCCACCACCATCCCCGGTTCTAAACAATACAAATTTACTATCTGCCAGTTCTGGAGGTTTGAAGTCTAAAATGGGTCAGCAGGGCTGAGTTCCTTTTGGAGGTTCCAGGGGGAGAATCTGCTCTCTTACCTTTTCCAGCATTGGAGGGCCACCCGTATTCCTTGGTTCATAGCCCCAAGCCACTCTGATGTCTGCTTCTGTCATCACATCTTTGTCTCTGGCTGCGACTCTCCATCAGGACCCTGGTAATGACATTGGGCCTGTTTGAGTAATCCAGGATTATCTCTCCATTTCAAAATCCTCCACTTAGTCACAGCTGCAAAGTTTCTTTTACTAGGTAAATGTCTCATAGTCACAGGTTCCTGATTTTGGGGTCGGGGGAGCTGGTATATGATGAAACTGGAGTGTCCTCGGGGCCTTATGAGCCCCTCCCAGCAGTGGGAAACCTTGTAAAGAGTTTAAGTAAAGGGGAGTTGAATGATTCCATTAAACCCTGGCCAGAGCAACAAGAAGAAAGGCCTCCCAGCTGTCCCCCCTCAACTTGAGGTGGGAGCCTATTGAAATCCCTGCAACGAGCAGAGAGAACAGGGTGATTTCAGCTTTATTATGCAAAACACACAGCCTTCCAAGGGAGAGGTGAGCTTTGGAGAAAAGAGTCAACAAATTAGTTTCTTAATCTGCTTTAAGTTGCTAAAATTCCCCCGTCTCCCTTCCTTTGTCACCTGATGGGCCTGTGGGCTATTTTAACTTTTATTAGAACATTTTTATTTTTTTATTAAAGGAGCTTTTTCCTTTTTGAAAAACTAATCCCAGCTGTGTTTTGATAAGGTAGAATTAAAAATGGCACTGGGTAAATGCCACAGAAAGCTTTGATTTTTCTTCTTATGGCGTCTGAACTGATTTAAATAGCAATTATGTATTTCATTTTTATGCAGCCTCCTCTCCTCCCTCCCTGGCCTCCCCAAAACACCACAGGTACCAGCAGCTCTGAATACATGCTATTTCTAAAATTTCCAACCCTCAGCTCCTGGAGGCAGAGGGACAGCCCTATAAGAGACCAATATTTCTAACCCAGCAGCTTCAGGTGTAAGGCAGATCTTGCTCAAGTACAAGTGCTCCAATTCACAGTTGTGTGGTCTTGGATAATTTACTTCAATCTCCTTGGCCTCTGATTCCTCATATACATGAGTAAAATAGAAATAATGATAGTGTTTGCATTCATCTGGATTCTATTGGTTGTAGGTGACAGAAAACCCAACTTAAACATCCTTACACTCTTTTATTCTCAGGCATAAAATGAAATTTATTGGCTTATAAAACTAGCAACCTAGCTTCAGGCTTGGCTGGATCCAGGAGCTTGGCATCTTAAGGTCTCACTCTCTTTCTTTCTGGTCACCTCTCACTTTTCCTTCCTTTTTCCTTCCTTCTCTCTCTTTCTCTATTTTTTGTATTTCTCTTTAGAGACAAGGTCTTGCTCTGTCACCCAGGCTGGAGTGCAGTGGTGCTGTCATAGCTCACTGCCTCGACCTCCTAGGCTCAAGAGATACTCCTGCCTCAGCCTCCTTAGTAGCTGAGACTATAGGTGGGTGCCACTGTGCCCGGCTAATTTTTAAAAAAATTTTTGTAGAGATGGAGTCTCGCTTTGTTACACAGGCTGGTCTCAAACTCCTCGCCTCAAGCAATCCTCCCACCTTGGCCTTTCAAAGTGATGGGATTATAGGTGTGAATCACCACATCCAGCCTCTCCTTCATGCTTCACTAATCTTTTGGCTCCCATTTTCTCTGTGTGGGCTTCATTTTAGACTAGCTATCTTCTTCTAAACACAAATACCCATCAGTCTCTCCCTACTTATATTGTGGCATCTGAAAGCCCAGTTCCAGGAATTCTGAAATTGAGACCTACAGCCTCCTGGCACCTGTCACAGCGACTAGGGAAATGATCTCTGCTGTTTGATCAGGTCAGGGTCATGTGATCAACCTTGACACCTCTTTGGGGGAGGGGCATGAATTACTATCTGTGGCTTCCTGAGCCACAAAGACCAACAGCTAGGGAAGGGGTGGGCCCGCAGTGGAAAATCAGAACCTAGTTAGCCAAGGAAAGGGAAGAGATAACTGGTCAGACTAAAATGACTGGTCAACAAGTCATCTAGTCCCCATCTCAGAGCCTTGCTGTGAGGATGATAGGAGATCAGGCATGCAAGGTACTTAGCACTGCCCCCAGCATGCAATGTGCCTGGTAAATCACGCCTATTACAACTAATGTTACAATTGTGATTATTATCAGCATGGTGATAATATAGGCTAGACAGGGGCCCATCAGTATCCAGGGCAATGGGAGGCACTCCACATCCTGAAGACTCAACCTGAACATCCCACTAACCCCTGTGTAGCCTTGGATCAGTCACTTCTCTCCCATTTGGTTGACAAAAGTGGCTGTTCCCTAACAAGCCCCCACCTCCTGTGTCAGTTTACCAGCGGAAAGCTGTGATGGCACCAGGGATGCAGGAGGGCAGCCACAAATCCAGATGCCTCCAGGACAGGTGGGTCCCATAGGCGTGAGACAGGCAGGAGGACTATGGTGAGCCAGAGACCAAGTGCTCCATCCACAGGGCGCTGCCCCTCCCAGCCCCAGCCTATTGTTGCCACACAAGAATGCCTGCTCAGGATGGTCACATATCTTGATTTTTTTTTTTCCAAGAGAATTCCACCAATTCGGGCAATTTTAAAACACAGGGCAGGCTAGATGAGTGTGTCTGTGAGCCCTGCTGGACCACTTCTTGTAAAGCCAAGTCTCCTCAGCATGTGGGAACCAGAGCCTGGTACTGTCTGTATGTTGAGAGCTTGTGTTATGGATGAGCTCAAAAGACACACTGGCCCATTGTTCTACCAACCTGGGTCATACGCGTTATGCATTCAGCATCCTTTTTCATGGCCATGGGAGCACCTGTCTTCCTCTGAGCTGTGCCATTTGTAACAGGCTTTGTGGATGGAATTCAGCGAGAATGGCTGCTTCGAAGCAGTTCATTTTGCTGCCTGAGATTATTAATGTTCTCTCTGATTTCCTGCTTCACACTATTGATTTCCTGGGATAAAACTCTCTCTGCAGAGGCTGAGAAGGTAATTCAGCTGCCGTCCTTATGTGTGCGGGAGGATTCTATCCTAGCTCTCTCCCAGTTTGTAGCTGTGTGATGGAGAGCAACTCACTTCACCTCTCTGAGTCTCAGTTTTTTCATCCGTAGCATGGAGACCCTTGGAGCTCCTGCCTTCTAGGAGGTGTCAGGAACATGGTAGGTACACAACAAAGCTTAGCTCCTCCTGTAAAACTGCAGCCCCAGCAGCCTGGTGAAAGGGAGTGAGATAATGATGCCCCTTATCGTGAGTGAGCACTCACTCCATACCAGGCCCTTTCCCAGCACAGCCTCCTTTACTCCCCAGCAGCCCTGAGCTTGGTGGCTTTCCCATCACTGTCCTCTTTTTTACAGATGAGGAAACTCTGAGAGGCAAAGGAACTGCCTAAGCTCGCACAACTCGGACATGGCAGAGCCAAGGTTTGAACTCTGGCCTGCTTGAATCCAGGCCCTGCCTCTTGTGACAGGGCCTTGCATTTCAAGGGAACCGGTTTACATTTGCACTGGCTGCATCCATGAGCACCAAGGATCCCTGAGCAGTGGAATCCAGGCCCGGCTCTGCTACTCACTTACTATGTCATCTCAGGAGACTTTCTTGACCTCTTTGGGCCTTTGTTTCCCCCAGCTCCTTAAACACACCTTGCTGCCTCCCACCTCAGGATCTTTGCATGTACTGTGTCCTTGCCCAGCATGCTTTGCCACTCAACCCCCACCCCTCTTCCCCTGATTAATTGCAACTCCTCCTTCAGGTCTTGGGTGAAGCATCACTTCTGGAAATTCCTCTGGGGCTCCCCTTGGCATGTGCTCTCCAAGCTCCACAGCATTCCTTAAGGCTTTGTGATTACAGCGTTGTGTGTTGATCTAACCAACCTGCATCCCCTCTACCGGACTGTCTGCTTTTGGGGGCAGGGAACCAGCTGGGTCTTGTTCAGTAGGCTTCCCAGGCTAACACTCCAAGCCTGCCACATATATACAACAAAACTGTGGAGTTAATAGATGGAGTTCAAAGAGGCCTTAGGACCCTCATACACTGCTGGTGGGAGTGTGAATTGGTACAACTGCTTTGCAAAACTGTTCAGCAGTATTTAGGCAGCACAATACATGCCGTGTGACTCTGCTGTTTTATGTCGAGATATACACTCAACAGAAATCGGTATACACATTCTTTTATTGTTTTATAATACTCGTAACTGTGAAAAACAGGAACTGCTGAAATGTCCATTATGGTAGAATAGATAAGTAAAATGAGGTTTAGACATACCAAGGAATAGTACATAGCAGCAACAATGAACAACCTACAGCTATAAGCCATGGAAGGAGGCATGGTGCAAAAATAATTGTGAGTGAGAAAACCAGCTACAAAAGGGCACATACTACAGGATTCTTGTTATAAAATGCTCAAAAGAGAAGCTAAACTACATTATAGTGTTTAGGGATGCATGCATGCTTTGGTGGAAACATAAAAACAAGGAAGAAATTAACACCATCGTCCTGAACGTAGTTACCTTGACTGGGGAAGGAGAGGGGCATGTTATTGGAAGGGGTCTCAAGGTGCTGGCAGTGTTGTTTCTTGTCCTGGATGGGAGTTACATGGGGTGTGCATTCATTGTGCAAACTGCACATCATTGTACATGGTGCAAACTGCACATCATTGTACATGATGCAAATTGTACCTCTTTGTTTTATATTATCTTCTGTATTGTGGTCATGAAAAAAATCCCTTCCATCCCCCAAGATGATTATCTTTGGGGGCCCCCATCCACCAGGACCATCATTGGTTGGGCTTTATGCACAGAGAACATCCTCTGAAATCCTGTTTTAAGCCAAGTTACTCTCTAGTTGAGTGTGGGTGTGCACCACTCTGTCCTGTCCTTCCCCCAGGGGTTCAGATTTACATGTGTGAAAAGAACCAGAGCAGCTTTTGTCCTGGCACAGAGGCCACCTGCCTAGAGGATACAGTTGGCCCCTTTTCTCAGAACATGATAAGGATGGAGGATTGATTTCACCAGAAAGTATTTTTAAAAGAAAATATGAAAGAAAAAGGAAACTAAAACCTGGGGAGAAGCATTTTCAGATACCTACTTTTGCTGGCCAGGGAGATAAACTGTCCCAGATGGAGCTCAAATGACAGGGCTGGGCAGGGATTTGAATCAGGACACAGGGCTCCAAGGTGGGGCAGCTGAGGCCCAGGCCTAGGGTGGGCTGGCGTCCAGGTTCAGGAGAACTAGGTCTTTGGACTCAAATGCTCCAAGTGTTCTCCAATGGCCTTGACCTCCCTTTCTGCACAGACTGACAGGTTGGCCTGGGCCCTGGCTAGAGAGCAGAGACGCTGTGATTTTTATAGGTCCTTCAAGCTCCAGTCAGGATGGATCAGGGTTAGGGTCTTCCAGGGGTTCCCAAAATTCCGGCTAGTCCTTTTGGATTATTAACTCATTAAAATGAACTTCATCCATCCATACAAAATATGTATACATCTCTTGCCATTTATTAAACAGATATTAATTGAGCTTAGCTGGGCCTAGACTCTGCTAAACATCAAGTATATAATGAGAGTGACCAACTGGTTGTGGTTTGCCTAGGATTTTCCCACTTTTAGCACTGAATGTGTAACCGACCTGCAAAACTGGATCCCAGGCAAACCTGGATGGTGGGTCACCCTGGAATGGTGAGCAAGAAGCTCTGATGCCCACCCACACAGAGCTCAGGTGGAGGAGACAGGACATCACAGACCAGCATGCTCAGCAAGCACTTTGCTTGAGGAAGCTTCCTGGAGCAGGTGGCATCTGACCTGAGCCACTCAAGAGAAGCAGGGTCAGGCAGCGGTAGAGAGTGGGAAGGGGAGGAAGATTGGGGAGCCTGCAGGGCTCATGTCATGGTAGGCCTTTGGGTCAGGGTGGGTGCCAACAGCCATTGGGAGCCATGCGGGCTTAGAGGTTAGAGAAGGGAATAGAGGTGTAAAATTTCTATTTAAAGACTCTCCTGGCTGCTGTGTAGGGAACAGGAGAGGGATTGGCAGGGGAAGGGAGGGTTATGAGTGGATATCAAGGGATGCTTGGATTGGGCTGCCCTACTCATTTATTCTTCTAGACGCTCAGGTCAGAAATGTCAGGGATAGCGGGTATGGTGGCTCATGCCTGTAATTCCAGCACTTTTACTTTGGGAGGCTGAGGCGGGCTAGTTGCTTGAGCTCAAGAGTTTGAGACCAGCCTGGGCAATGTGGCAAAACTCTGCCTCTACACAAAAATTACAGAAATTAGCCGGGTGTGGTGTTGCACACCTGTAGTCCCAGCTTCTTGGGGAGCTGAGATGGGTCGAGGCTAAAGTGAGCTATGATCACACCACTGCACCCCAGCCTGGGAGACAAAGTGAGACCCTGTCTCAAAAAAAAAAAAAAAAGAAAAAGAAAAGGAAAGAAAATGACCGTACTCTTTCTCTCCTACCCCACATGAGATCTTTGGTAAATCCCATCACCACCACTTTCACCCCCTCCGTCCCATTCCTGGCCTCTCCCACCACAGCTCTGTCTTTTCTCCATAATTCTTGTCACCTTCAAATCTACCCTGTGAATGACTTATTTATTTTGTTTCCTGCCTGTGTCTTCCCTCTAGAACAGTTTTGCCATATTGGCTTTATTGACATTTTGAGCTGGGTCATTCTTTGTGTGGCGTGGGGCCAACCTGTGCATTGTAGGATGTTGAGCAGCATCCCTGGCCCCCTACCCAGTAGATGCCGGTAGCATGATTTCTGTGACAACCAAAAG
Organism: Hylobates moloch; assembly: GCF_009828535.3. Taxonomy (NCBI): domain Eukaryota; kingdom Metazoa; phylum Chordata; class Mammalia; order Primates; family Hylobatidae; genus Hylobates; species Hylobates moloch. Next base: position 24,846,555 of record NW_026652287.1, on the reverse strand, counting down.
TCATCTCCAGACATTTGCCGAATGCCCCCTGAGGTGGGGAAGGGGTGGCAAAACCACCCCCAGTTGAAAACCGCTGCACACAAAGGCTGGGATGTTTGCCTGTGTATTTGCCCATGCAGCCCCAGTACCTAGAAAGGGGCCTGGTAGGCGCTTTGTGGTGCTCACTACGTGTTTGTTGAATGAATAAGTGAGTGTGGTGTGAGATGATGAGGCCTGGGCTGGGGCAATGGCAGTGGGGGTAGTGTGGGAGGTAAGGGTTTTAGAAACAGTTCAGTGATAGAATCAATTAATAACTGGAACTATCATTATACTTATGATGGTGATCATTCCCATCCACTTCATTATCCTCTCCAGGGCTTGAATTCCTCTCATCATATGATGGAGGAAGATCAGAGAGGTTAGGGGTAACATGATGTGAGTAAAAACCACTCAGTAATGAGTGGTAGAACCAGGCTGGAACCTAGGTCTTTGGAAGTCTTTGCAAGTGTTGGATGATGTCATACAATAACAATGACTGCTGTTTATTGAGCTCTTACTAAGTGCCAGAAACCGGGCTAAACATTGTGGATGGATCACTTCACTGAAGCCCCTGACAATATCCTGTGATTACTGTTATCATCCCATTTTTACAAATGAGGCCTCTGAGGATCAGAGAGGTGGAGTGAGTTGCCCACAGTCACACAGCAGATGTGGAGCTGGGCATGTCTGACTCAGAGTCTGAGGCTGACTTCAAGGTGGGGGCTCAAGGAGGCACAACCCACCTTCAGGTAATAGGCATCACCCCAATGTCCCTTTCCTTTCTGTTTAGTCAGCAGAGGAGACATGATTGAAGGATTCTCACTGGCATGCTAATTATGGAAGGCTTCACTTTAGAGTGATTTGCAGGAAACCCTGTAAAATTCACAAAGACCCCTGGCCATGTGAAACCTCTTGGTCCTTACCCTTGATCTCCCTAGCCCAGTGGGATGGGCAGGGACTGGGCAGAGAATGGGACTGAGGGATTGCAACAGATTTGCAGTCAAGCTAAACATTGGGAAACCTCTGAACTAATGGACAGTCTTTTATTTCTTTTCACCCAGAGACAACAGAGACTCGATGTTAACTTAATTAAATGCTGGAATGGAAGCCAATCACAACACTGGCTTTGCAGCTTAAACAAACAAACAAAAACTCCCTACATTTTACCACTCTCTCTTTTTGGAAATCTCCCCAGTAGGCCTGTCAGAAGCTTTCAGTATGCACCAACATCGGCCCCCCCACCAGCCGGGCCCCCATTCCTGTGATGAAAGTCCTGTTGAGGGCCCACTTGACAGATGAGGAAGCTGAGGCTGAGCCTTCAGTGCTCAGGCTTCCTGGAGTGGCAGGGGGATGCTCTCTGGAGGCCAGAGTATCTTATTTACCCCTACATATAGCCCCAACCAGATGGTGATGGTGTGGCTATGATGTGCCCCCCACCCCGCCACACACACACAATTAGGCTGTGTGCTGTTTATGCAGAAACTTGGTGAACAAGTATTTATTGAGCACCTGTTGTAGATACAGCAGTGAACAAAACAGACCCAGATCCTATCCCCTGGCTCTTAAAACATGATTGTAACAAACCCTTATGTTCTGCCTACCATGCCCCAGGCACTGTTCTCAGGACATCACATACACTGGCTCATGTGATGTTCTCAACAACCCTAAGGGGTAAGAACTATTATTGTTCCCATTTCACAGACAAGGAAATGGAGGTCCAGTGAGGTCGGGCAATTTGACTTTGGATGCTTGGCCCAAGAGTTCATGCTCTTAACCACCATGCTAATGATGGTAATAATAATTATTGTAATCATGGTGATAGATTATTATGTGCTAGGCATGTTGCTAGGAGGATCTCATTTAATCCTAACAACAGCCCTATGAGGGTGGTGTTATTATTACCCTCATTTTATAGATGGGAAAACCGAGGCTCTGAGAGGTGAGGGAGTTTGCTCAACGTCATGCAGTTGGTGGCAGAGCCAGGGTTTGAACCTGCCTTTGACTGATGCCAAAGGCTGTGCTCTTAACCATTCTTCTGTCTTTCCCCTCTGGGCAGAGGATGGAGTATAGAATTCACCCCCTCTAATTGTAAATAAGTTCTTTAAAGGAAGTGTTGTGAGCTTTCAAAGGGAGAGGCTAGAGTGTTACGGGAACATGGAGGAGGGAGACTTGGTTTATTTCGGGGGATTGAAAGGGTCTCTCCCAGGAAGAGGTGTGGAGTCTGGGATGGGAAGGATGAGCGGGACTTGACCAAGCAAAGGAGTGTGTGTGGTGGGGATATTCCAGTGTGAGGGATGGATTTGCAGAAAGTCCCCTACAGAAGGTGGAGTTGGAGTATGGTAGGAACACAGCATGCCTGTCCGGAGCACAGAAGCAGAAGTAAAGACGATGCAGTGACACAGGAGAGAGGCAGGCAGGACCCCGATATGCAGTAGGTGCTCAGTGTATGCTTGGGAATGGATCCACTTTGACCTTCCCTTTGGCACTGTCTCTGTCCACCCTGCCCGGATACGACTGCCCCCGCACACAAGTCCAGGTGCCAAGCCCAGTGGGGTTGCTGCTGGGGCTGAATGTTGCTGGGCCCAGCAGGCACTTGAGCAGACCTCCATGAGAAGCTCTGGAAAAAAGGCCCCTTGTTGGAGCCTCCAGGAGCCGGCCTCCTGGTGCAGCCTGGCTTCGGTCCCCACCTCACAACCCTTCCTCTGACCTGAGTTTCTCCTTGGATTTGGGCTCCTGCCGCCTGAGCATGAGCCCACGCCCTGGCCCCTTGGTGCCCCGGTGCTCAGCTTCTGCTTGGCTGAGTCCAGTGTGGTCAGCACTCGAGCTTCCCTCACTGTCCCTCACTCCTTCCCTGTGCCATCTCCCAGGGAGCTCACTCCCATGAGGTCCCGCAGATTCATCTACTGGTCAAACTGCTGACCTACCATCTACTGAAGGCTTTCTCATCCTCAACCCTGTTGACATTTGTGGTGAGATAATTTCTTTTTGCGGGCGTTGGGGGCTGCCCTGTGCATTGCAGTGTGTTGAGCAGCATCCCTGGCCTCTGCCACTAGATGCCTATAGCACCTCCTCCTCAATCATGACAATAAAAATGTCTCCAGACATTGACAAGTGTCCCCTTGATGCAGGTGGAGAGGGGGAAAAGTTAGCCCCAGTTAAGAACCACTGGTTTGGGCCAATCATAATACATTCCCTGGGAACTGGCAAATGACCTCCTTCCCAGGGGTGGGGGTTCTGTTAGCTAGGAAGAGGGAAGAGATGGAGTACAGGATTCACTGAATCAAGCTCAGAGGTGGGTTCAACTCTTATTATATATTTGGGGAAATTGATATTCAGAGGGAAAGGGACTCACCCAAGGTACACAGCCATTTAGAATGAAAGTCAAGATTAGAATCTAGGCCTAACTCTGCCATGCCTCCTGATCCATGCAGCCCTCCTGGGAATCTCCCAGAATGCCATGAATATTGATTAACCACACACTCACTGGGAACTCCCTTGAGGCCGCTCTCTGGGACCTGATCTAGTTCCCTCTCTCTCACCTCTGAGGGTTTTTAGAGATGAAAACCTACTCCATGGGCTAATGACCAATTAATTGCTCTCTTTGGACAGATAACACTTCTCATCTTTTTCTAGCATTGTGTTTGCCTCCCCTGAGGTCAAGCCAGTTCTTTCCAACATTCTCTCAGCTCCCTCCCAGCCCTCCTTCTGCGTACACTGGCCCAGACAGGAGAATGGCTCTGCAATAGAAGGGCCATCGATCTCCTTCCACGGGAGTCACTGCTCTCCTGGATCCAGCTCCAGGCATCAGGGACGCTGCAGTTGCTCTCACAATGAGGGCATTTAGCTGCACTCTGCTCCCCCCGGGGAATGCTCAGAGGAAACCCGAGGAAGGGCCAAGAGGAAAAAGAAGAGAAGCAAAACCCAGCAAAACTGCCCACTCTGAGTGTGCTGCACTTGAAGAAGGAGGCCTAGCCAGCTCCGGTTTCAGAGATTTTTAGAAAGTGCCTCTGTTTGGCTTGGTTTCCCCCTTGGTGGGCTGTGACCAAGGAAGGATAAAGTGAGAGCCCCATTCAGGCCAAGGCAAGGGTTCAACCTGAGCAGGGCAGGGTGGGAGGCCAGGAGAACAAGGGCTCTGTGTGCTCCTGGGCACAGGACATGTGTGCTGGGCTCCCGCAGGCTCCAGTCAGGCGCTGGACACAATCAGAAATCCACGATGTGGCCAGAGAAATACAGGGTCAGGCGGGTACTGATGCTGTGTAATTCAGCCCTGAATAGTGCATTTTCAGGGTGAGCCACATTAGGGATGATGACGAACTTCCCCTCTTGGTGGCAGAGCCTGCTCTGGGATAAAGATGAGTCCCAGGAATTAACCAGGGCCATCCCAGAAGCCCAAGGGGCCTTTGGAGGCCAGGTGGGTGGTATAAAAAGGGCCTGTTGCAAACTGTGGCAGAGCGAGGAGCCCATGCCACGTCTGGAGGCTCAGCTTACCAGAACCAATCGATGTGCTAGGTTCACATCCCTAAACTCAGGCAAGCGGTTTAACCTTTGTGCCTTTGTTTCCCCCATTTAAAACTGAGTTTGGCTAGGCATGATGGCTCATGCTGTAATCCCAGCACTTTGGGAGAGAGGCCAACGTGGGCAGATCACCTGAGGTTGGGAGTTCAAGGCCAGCCTGGCCAACGTGGTGAAACACCGTCTCTACTAAAAATACAAAAATTAGCCAGGTGTGGTGGTGCACACTGTAACCCCAGCTACTTGAGAGGCTGAGGCATGAGAATCGCTTGAACCTGGAGGCAGAGGTTGCAGTGAGCCGAGATCACACCACTGCACTCCAGCCTGGGTGACAGAGTGAGACTGTGTCTGAAACAAACAAACAAACAAACAAACACACAAACAAACAAACAAACAAACACTGACTTAGCATGAGTACTTACGTTATAGAGTTGTGAGGATTAAAGAAGTTAACACAGAAAGCACTTAGAATGGTGCAGCTCATTTTATCTTTCAAGAGACCTAGAGACTGGGTTTGTATTTAAAAGCTCCCACTGGCTCAATGTTAGTGATGAATTCAAGTCAAGAAAATAATTAAATAAAATCTGTGCTCTGTGGGTCTCTGTAGCCCACACTCCATGAGCCATCCTGGCAACCTCTGGCGGAGGGTTTTAGACTCAGCCTTCACCACTGTCTCTACCCCTCATTGGTTCCTGACCTTGGAAGAGTGATGGCACTTGTCTGTGCTGCGTCTGCATTTTCTGCAGTATCAGTGGGGATGCTGGTAAGAGTGAGGGCTTATAACCATAGGGGCAGGATGTGGGAAAATCACAAGGGATGGTGCAGCACCCCAGAGTTAGCAGTAGTGGGGAGCTATAATCACCCCAAGCCTGAAAAGGCAAAGTATAGAAACCTAGAAAAATTAGCTCTATGGAGAGGGTCACCTGCAGTGCCATGTTCTTTGGTAGAGGGGCTCAGCCAACCCTGGTGGCTCCACAGAGGGAGAGGTTATGGGGAAAGAAATGTATGCCCTGACCATCCTTGACCCAGCTTCCAATATCCTGCCAGGGCCTCCCGTTGGCCAAACTCTAGTGGAAGTTAGGGAAGCAGAAAGCTCATTGATGTGGTTCCCCCAAGCCACCTCCAGGTGGACAGCAGGGCAGATGAAGGGGAAGAGCGTGTCTCAAGGGGCAAATGGAAGATAGCAGACAGATCTGAGAAATGGGGGTGGTGGTGGTACTGCTTGCCTTGACACTGCTGGAAAGTTTTTCTTAGTCTAGATGAAGTGTGATGCTCAACACATGGTTGTAAAGCATTAAGTTGAAGACATTTCTGTTGTTACTAGATTAGAGAAAGCAGAGGCACCAGGAGGGAAGGTCAGGGCCCCCTGAGTGTCCTCAGAGTGGGTAGATGGTGTCCTGGAGTTGCAAAGGGTGTGTTAGTTTCCAATAGCTGCTGTAACAAATCACCACAAACCTGATAGCTTAAAACAGCACGCATTTATTCTACTACAGTTCTGAAGGTCAGAAGTACAACATGGGTCTCACCAGGCTAACATCAAGGTATTGGCAGGACTGAGTTCCTTCTGGAGGCTCCAGAGGAAAATTGGCTTCTTGCCTTTCCCAGCTTCTAGATGTTACCCACATCCCTTGGCTCATGACCCCTTTTCGTCCTCAAAACCAGCAATTGTATGCCTCTGGGCTCTGTTTCTGTTGTCTTCTCTCCTTCTCCGACTCTGACCCTCCTGCTGCCCTCATAAGGATGCTTGTGATGGTATTGTATCCATGAGATAATCCAGGATAATCTCCCCTTCTCAAGATTCCTAGCTTAATCACACCTGCAAAGTCCCTTTTGCTTGCATGACAGGTCACATATTCACAGGTTATGGGGATTAGGACGTGGATATCTTTGGGGGAGCATTCTACTCGCCACAAAAGGGTTCCAGGAAGCTTCTCAGAGGAAAGGCATCTTCCCACTGTCGTGCACAAGAGTCCATAATCACCATTAACATTTCTTTTTCTGATTAATAATGTCCACAAACTCCAGCATTTATTAATCTGTCTTCAATAATTTTCCCAGAGCTGCAAATTTTTCATGAATCCAAATGAACTCATTATTTATTATTGCTTTATTCTAAGCAATAATACATATGCAATCAAGGTGTGATGGGCACTTATGATTTTTGTAACTATTCCCATTAAAATAATTACTTAACTATTGACATTTTAAGAAGAGTTTATCTGTATACCACCTAGAAGTACCACGTGAGACATGGTGACTATGCCCCAGATCCCAGCCTGCAGCTGCAGGGTAATGTTGTGGAAAGGATTCTGAAAGAGGAGTGAAGAGACCTGGGTTTTGGTTCTGGATCTGCTCTGTGACCTCAGCCAAGTCACATTCTTTTGTGGGGCCTCAGTTTCCTGATCTATATAATGGGGACAATTCCTAATGTTAACTCCAGCTTAGATATGATAAGGTTTTGCTATTAGCATATTAGTATGTTGGAAGTGGGAGAATGGGGCACAGGACAGGTAAGTTTCGATATGGATGGAAGAGAGTTGGTATATGGGGGTACCGTTAGGGGCATGATTGTGGCCCCCGTACCCTAGGACCAGAATTACTATTCTTCCTGATGCACAGCTAGTACCATATGCATACACCAATCAGGGCTCTCAGCAGGGAGACAAAATTTTATTCAGCCATGTGTGTCTTATTAAGCCTAGAATAAGGACCCGTTATATTTTCTGGTTGTTGACTGACAGAAGAAATGGCAGTATGATTCTTGTGATAGTCCCAAGAGGTCAACACTGACTGAAAGGCCCTGCTTACGACCAGAAGACCCCAGGAAACTTAGTGGTGGGTATGTGATCTCTGTGAGTCAGAGACCTAGGTTCAAATCCCAGCCCTAACACTTGTGAGTTTTGTGACCTTGGGCAGTTTACATCACTTCTCTGAGCCTCAGTATTCTTATTTAGATGATTGGGATAAGAATAGTACCTCCTCTGTAAGTTTGTGGTGAGATTTAAATGATATAATCTATGCAAAGAGCACAGCCCAGTGCCTGGCACATAGCTCCATAAATATTAAGAATGACAAATACTATTGTTATCATTCTGCCTCCCATATTGTCTGGGAAGATGAAGATGATCTGAAAAGACTCCCAACCTCTTCCAGGCTATTCAAAAGATTTAGGAAACTGTTGGAGACCCCACATAGGAAGTGGTATGTTGAGTTCTTTGAAATATACATCTACACCACCCAGGCTGTGCCCCCCACACACATACCAACAAGCCATCTGCTGAAGTTCAAATATTGTTCAAATGTAATATTTTGAAAGTGTTTTTCAGATGCTTCCTAAATGCTTGCCAAAACTCTAAAAATCTCACGTGAGCAAAAAATATAATTTTTATTTGGCTTTGCATTGTGTGAATAGATTGTCAGATGGTGAGAAGATGAAGGCAGTAGATTTGGATCTTCACAAAGAGGAAGGGGAGGAACACGTGCTCTGAAACCAGGCAGGCTCAGGTCCGTGTCCTGGCCCCACCACTTAGCATCAGGCAACCTCAACCCACCATTTAGTACCTCTGAGCTGTTTCCTCCTCTGTACAGTGGGTTAACTCACAGGTTAACAAGTCAGGCTAGCTCAGCACATAGTAAGCACTCAATCAATACTAGCAGTTATAACTTTCTAAAAGAATATCCATGTACTGGCTGGTGCATAGTAGGGTCTTCATAGGTGTTCATTTCCCCATAAGCGGGACCCAGTAGTAGAGGGATGACCTTGGGTTGTTGAGCAGAGCCTTTCTAAGAATGGGTTGAAATCCTACCTCGTCTATATATTTAAGGAGCCAGCACATTAAAAAATCTGATCTGACAGATTGCTGATTTCTGCTAAGGTGGACAGATGTGGGTTGTGGGTATCAAGAAATCTATTTAAGCCCACAAATACAGGCATACCAGAAATATCAACTTTCTTAAATCTTTTTAAATTAAGTCAAATTCAACTTGGAGTCTCTACTGAGTTGTAGAAAAACTCTAATTTCAGTCATTACTGAGGCTCCTCGCTCCCAGGATGGATGAATTTCTCCCTGGTCACCACCAAACCCCGACTAGCCATCCAGCATGTTTCCTCTAAGTCTAGAAACTCTGCTATTCTGAGCCAAGTTTGGAGCGACAGGCGAACCTCTGCCCACATTGGTATTTCTGGCACTGCGTGTCTAGACGCTTCCCTCAGGCACTGCCACACTTGTTTGGAACCTCTGGCTTGTTCCCTGTCCCAGAGAAATCAACTACTCACCTCCACTTTCCTCCCCAGGACCCCACCCCATAAGCTCATCAATGAGCTTTCAACAGAATTTACAAACAGGCAGTTGTAAAATTGAATGAGGGCCCCAGATGTTTCTCTATGGCTTCTTGGTTGTTTGTTTGTTTGCTTTTTGTTTGTCATAATAGACTTTATTTTGGAGGGCAGTGTTCAGTTTACAGAAAAATTGAGTAGCAAAGTACAGAGTTCCTCCATATACTCTTTCCACTCTGTCCTTCACTCCACCATTATATGACCAAGTTGTCTTAGTGAGGGTCATTTGGCACAACCGATGAACCAATATTGATACATTATTATTACCTAAAGTTCATGGCGTACATTGGAGTTCACTCTATGTTGCACAGTCTTTGGGTTTTGACATGTGTGTAATGACATATGTCCACCATTACAGTGTCATACAGAAGAGTTTCATGGCCCCAAATCCTCTGGGCCCCACCTATTTCCCTCCTACCCCCGGAGGTGCTGGCAATGACTGATCTTTTTACCCTCTCCACAGTTTTCCCTTTTTTGTATCTTTTAAAATTAATTACTTTAGCTTCCAAGATTTAAAAAGTGGAATATTTTATATGAAAACCCAGATGTCCAAAGTCTCTTAAAAACTTAGGATATTCCAGGCAACCACGGGCTGGAGCTGAGTGCCAGCTGCTGTCTTCCCCAAGTTCCCTATCCAGAGTGGGGTGAGCTCCTCCATTTGTTCTTCCTCATCATCTTGCAAGCGGCCTCCTCTCCCTTCCTTGGCCCTGGTAGACATTTGGGTTTGTGGGTCTAGCCTGGCCTCCTGCAAACACTGTCTCCTGCCCTGCAAATATATTCTTGGGGCTGAGGATCACAAAAAAATTGGCCACCTGCTTGAAATGAGAAAGAGAGAAAAATTTAGGGAAATCAAATACAAATGAATTCCTCTAGAAATTATCTCGTAACTTGTGGGAGGCTTCTCTGAGGTCACACAAACACCCAGCCACTACAGGCTGTCTGAGGCTGGTACCATGTCAGCCAACATCCTACACTCGGCAGATTCCTTCTGCGTTCTCCGCACAGCCTGTACTTAAGGGATGTCTGAGGCTGTGAGCCTGGGTGTGGGCTACACATAAAGTCCTTCAGTGGCCATACACCTCTGGGTCAATAATTTATGCTAATGCTGCAATTCACCCTACTGACCTCGTTTCTGGAGCATGTCAGAGAACTGGACACCCAGAGATTAAATTGCCCCTGGAGAGGCGTGGGTGATAGCAGCCACAAAGGGAGAGAGTAGGAGAGGTTCAAGTTCAAAGCACACTGCTGAGACACAGCCAGCAATGAAGGCCACCCTTTAACTTGGCTGCAAGATTTCATTTTGCAGAAGAGCCTGAGGCTCTAAGCAGTGAAATATAACCTGGCGTTAGGCTGAGCATGTTCCCATCCTTTCTCCTATGACAAGTCCCTAGGGGGGGTCCTTACACACAGGGCCACTGGGCCAGGTGAGGAGTGGCCAAAACAGCCCTAGATGCAAGGCCCAGTATGTGCCCCTTCTGTGCTGTGTGATCTCAGGTTAGTTGCTTTGTCTCTCTGAGTCTCCATTTTCATCTCTGGAAGATAGAGGTGGCAATGATGCTTCTCTCACAGCAGAATAAAAAGGGATGTTATATCCCGGGGGACTTCCAGGTCTCCTGTCCCAGCCCTGCATCCCTCCCTGACAGTACCAACATCCTGCCAACTGCCCAAGTCATCATACTCAAGTCCTCCCTCTCCCTTGCCCTCCATGTCTACTCAAGCCACAGGTATTACCTGAGCACCTCCTATGTGCCAGGTACTGGCAATACAGTGGTGAACAAAACAGATCCCACACCACCCTCATGGAACCAGCATTACCCTCCTTGTGTCTTTGATGCTTGTACCTTCACCTCTGGCTATTCTGATCCAAACCATCTATCTTTTGCCTGGATTCTGTAACATCTTGCGCACTACAGCCAGAGTTCTTCCTGGAAACACACATCTGATGGTTAAAGACCTTCTGTGGCCCCTAGAATAAAATCAAAGCTCACTGTGCTCCAGCCATCTTAGCCTCTTCTGTGTCTCTGAAAGGGATCTAGCCCTGTCCCACCTCTGGAGGTTGCCCTGGCTGTTCCTCCATCTGGTTTCCTTTTCTTAATATGACATCATCTTCTCAGGTGTCACTCTTGACACCTCCTTCTCCAGCTGACTCTCCTTAGTCCTTGCTGCTTCCCCATCACAGCTCTAGTGATGATGCTGGTGCTGATAGCCAACATGCATGTCGTGCTTTCTGTACACCATACTCAGTCCTAAGCCTCTTTTGTTATAGTGACACATTTAGTCCTCACAACAGCTCTGTGAGATAGAAACTACTCACAGTATACCCATTCTACAGATGAGAGAACCAAGGCAGAGAGGAAAGTGGCTAAGCTGGGGCTCTACAGTACTACAGTGTTATGCCTCTGGCCACTCATTTGTGATCCCCGTGGAGGGTAAGACTCTGTCTTGCTCATCTCTGCATCCCCAGCACACAGAGTCTGGCACATTGTAGATGCTCAGTGAACTCTCATGGAATGATGAATGGCCCTCTTTTTTTTTTTTTTTTTTTTTGAGATGGAGTCTCGCTCTGTCGCCCATGCTGGAGTGCAGTGGCGCAATCTCGGCTCACTGCAAGCTCCACCTCCCGGCTTCACGCCATTCTGCTGCCTCAGCCTCTCTGAGTAGCTGGGACTACAGGCGCCCACCACCACGCCCGGCTAATTTTTTTGTATTTTTTAGTGGAGACGGGGTTTCACCGTGGTCTCAATCTCCTGAACTCGTGATCCACCCGCCTCGGCCTCCCAAAATGCTGGGATTACAAGCGTGAGCCACCGCGCCCAGCTGATGAATGGCCGTCTTGCTGAAACAAATGAGCTAGTGATGTTCTGAAATCCCCGCTCCAACTGCTTGGGATCATCTGAGCGTGAGGGATTCTTATTCTTGCTCTTGGACTGTGAGTTGGTTCTGCCCAGGGGAGGAATCTGTCTCCTTGCCCCAGAAAGCCCCCGGCAGCCCCTGCAGCATCTCTTGCTGGGGAATGCAGGCGTGGGAGGACGGTCCTTGCCATCATTTGTTTTTTTCAGCGTTGGCTTTTCTCCTATACAATCTGCCCCTGGCAGACAACAGAATCCAAGGATTCAGTACTGTTGAGGGTATTTCTGGCTGTGAGGGCTCCTGAGGTTTCCCCCTGTGCTGAGACAAAGGGAATTTGCCCAGCCAGGGCTCTGCGAGGGGCCTTCGTGGAGATATTAGACACGGTACGATAACACAAGAGCCATGTTACATTCGTTACAGCTTCATAGTTAATTTAGGATCTTGACTGGATGAAGGGTGTGGCTGCTTGGCCTTTAGAGGCTGCCAAGGATGGCTGCTGAAGGTAAGCTTCTTTCAAGACCCAACGTGAAAATGAACCGTTGCTGTGAGTTCTGCAGGAAGGTGGTTGGTGGGATGGGCTGATTCTAAGGACTCACTTCAGAGCCTGCAGTCTGAGGTGGACAGAGCTTACTTTAAACCCCACCTTAGTTACTCTGTAGCCATAGGATAGGATATGACAAGATAGTATATTGTATTGGTCTGTTCTTGCATTGCTATAAAGAAATACCTGAGACTGGGTAATTTATAAAGAAAATTGGCTCATAGTTAGGCAGGCTGTAGAGAAATCATGATGCTGGCATTTTCTTGGCTTCTGGGGAGGCCTCAGGAAACTTACAGTCGTGGCAGAAGGCAAATGGGAAGTAGGATCATCTTACATGGCCAAAGCAGGAGAAAGAGAGGCTGGCAGGGGAGGTGCCATACACTTAAACAACAACCAGATCTTATGAGAACTCACTCACTATCACAAGAACAGCACCAAGAGAGAAATCTGCCCCCATGATCCAGTCACCTCTCACCAGGCCCCACCTCCAACACTGGGGATTACAATTGACCTTGATATTTGGGTGGGGACACAAATCCAAACCGTGTCAGATATGATATATGATGTGATAGATAATACAACACAATATACTGTATTATATTATGCTATACTGTGTTGTGCAACACACCCAGGATTTCTCAATAGGAGAGGGGTGAAATTGTCAAGAGCACAAACTCAGGAGGCAGGTGCCTGCATTCAAATCCCAGCTCTGCCATTGATGAGCTTTGCAAGCCTTGGCCTTGTCTCATCACCTCCCTGAGCTTCAGTTTCCTCATTTATAAAGTGGTAATAATAACAGAAGCCACCTAACTGGATTATTGGGATGATAGATGAAAGCACGTGTATGGAGGCAGGCAGGTGTGTGGTAGAGAGAATGAAATTTGGAATGGTACAACCTGATGTTTAAATCTTGGTGCTGCCACCACACACATGGTGTATGTGGCTTTAGGGGGAGTTTTTCAGCTCTCTGAACCTCACTTTCTTCATCTGTAAAATAGAAATATTGATTCCAATTTACCTTGCAGAGCTGTTATAAGAAAATATCATAATGCATATAGGGGCTGTAAAGGGTTGAATTGTGTTCCTCCCTCCAAATTCATATGTTTAAGTTCTAACCCCCAGGACTTCAGAATGTGACTTGATTTGGATGTAGGGTCATTGCAGATGGAATTAGTTAAATTAGGATGAAGTCATAGTGGAGTAGAGTGGGCCCCTAATCCAATGTGACTGGTGTTCTTAGAAAAAGGGGAAATTTGGACACAGACTTGAACACAGGAGAAAGGACATGGGAACAGGAAGGCAGAGATCAGGGTGGTATTTCTATGAGCCAAAGAATGCCAAAGATTGCTGGCAAACCACCAGAAGCTTCAAGAGAGGCCTGGAACAGATTCTCTCACAGCCTCCAGAGGGAACCAATCCTGCTGACACCTTGACCTCTGACTGCCAGCCTCCAGAACCAGGAAAGAATAAATTTCTGTTGTTTAAGCCACTTGGTTTGTGGTTCTCTGTTGGCAGCCCGGCTTAGCACAGAGTCCGGCAGAAAGCGAGTGCTCACTGCGAAGTTCTTGTTTTGTTATTCCTATGACCAGTACGTTCAGTCCTGTGATGCCTGGGAAGCTTGTGGTGGGTCCAGAATGGGTCAGAACCCAGAACACAGCTGGGCTATGTGATGTGGGTGAGTTGCTTTCCCACTCTCGGCCCTCAGTGCCCTTATCTGTAAAACAAAAGCTCCACCTGATCAGAATAACGAATGAGACCCCTCACATGCAGGTTTTACCGTGGCTTCACTGTGCACTGTCATCTCAAACCCTCACCATGGCCCATGCATCACCATCCTCCCCACTTTACAGATGGGGACACTGAGGCTCACAGAGGGAAGAAGTCGCTTGCCCAACGTTGCACAGAAGCCAAGTGGCAGAGATGGGGTAAAATGGTGGACAGTCCATGCTAAGGCCTGCCCTTGGCCACAGAATACTGGTGAGGGTGGAAAGGAAGGACAGCAGAGGGACTGTGACCTCAGATTCTCTTCCAAGCCTGAAGACAACGTTGGCCACGTTGTTCTCATTTCCTCCTTTGGGCTTCTTCAGCATCTTCCTTGCAGGCTCACATCTCTCCAGAAGCTCTTGGAATCCTGCCTGTTCATAGGGAGGAGTCACCAAGCCCCCTTCAGACTCACGGGTGGAATAATCAAGCACATATGCCTTGGAAAATGGGCTGGGGGATCCCCAGCCCCCCAACCCATTTCACACTCAGATGCAAGCAACACCCTCAGTCTCCAGGGCTCCCAGAGCTTTCTCATTCCGTTTGTATCAACGTGCCCTACACATGTATGAGCCAAGTTCTACTTCTGGGGGAAAGAAAAAAATCTATTTCTTTCTGCATCTTGGCATCTATTTTTCCCAAAGTGCCAAGGAAATTCCATCTCTGATAAATGACAGGCAGCCACCAGAAAAGCTTGGATGTTTATTCCCTGCTGGGGAGAGGAACAGGGCTCAGACCCTCTTCTCCGCATCCTGGAGAATGCATTTCCTCCATTTTCTGGAGGGGCTGGGAGTAAGGCCTTCTCTTTTCTGTCTCCAAATGACCTCTGCTCAGATCTGGAGGCCCTTCCAGAACAGTTGCTGATGGATTCTGGAGTCCAACAGACCTGGTTAGCAAAGTACCCTGGACTTGGTAAATGGCTGTTTCCATCAATATCATTCATTCATAAGATATCACTGCATGTACAGGCTGTGTGTTGAGCCTGTATCTTGTGCCAGCCTCTGTATTAACTGCCTTAAACATCACTTCACTTACTCCCCACAAAAACCTGGAGGAAGTAGAGTGATGCCTCATTGTATAGGCAGGAAAACTGGGGCTTCAAGAGAGGCTGAATCGTATTCCTATAGACATGAAGCTAATAAGTGGTAGGTCATCAGCTAAGTGATATCATTAATAAGTAGTATTTGAATCCAGATGGGTCTGATCTGATTCCAAGTCTGAGCTCATAAAAAGTCTATACCATCCTCCTGGCTAACACGATGAAACCCCGTCTGTACTAAAAATACAAAAAATACAAAAAATTAGCCAGTCGTGGTGGCGGGCGCCTGTAGTCCCAGCTTCTCGGGAGGCTGAGGCTGGAGAATGACTTGAACCTGGGAGATGGAACTTGCAGTGAGCAGAGATTGAACCACTGCACTCCAGCCTGGGCGACAGAGCAAGACTTTGTCTCAAAAATAAAAATAAAATAAAAATAAAAAAAGAAAGAAAAAGTCTATACCATCCTTCTTTCTAAGTGTGGTGGGTTGAATAATCCTCCTCTGCCCCACCAAACCTGTCCACGTTCAAATCCCTGGAATCTGCAAATATGGTACCTTAAGCATGGTAAGAGGTACTTGACAGATGTAAATGAGTTAAGGATCTTGAGATGGGATATTATCCTGGATTCTCCAAGTGGGCCCACTGTCATCGCAAGGATCTTTATAAGAGGGAGGCAGGGAGGATCCGAGTCAGTAGCAAGAGATGCGATGATAGAAGACGTTGGAGTGATGGAATGCAGGCAGGAAGGGGAGGGGCCAGGAACCAAGACATGCAGGCAGCTTCTAGAAGCTGAAAAAGCAAGGAAGCAGATTCTCCCTGAAGCCTCCAGCAGGAACCAGCCCTGCAGACAACTTGATTTTACACTTCTGATTTTCAGAACTGAATAGAATGAGCTCATGTTTTTTTTTAAGCTAGTAAGTTTGTGGTCATATGTTACTGCAGCCACAGGAAACTAATATACTAAGCATGGATAAAAAAAATTAAGGAAAGATACTAAAAGAATAAGTGAATGCCTGGAAAGGTAGTGAAAAAATGAGTGACACATAGTGGCATCAATGATGGCTTGCCTTTGACATCCCAGTGGGTCACTGTCTTCTCTACAGCCCAGGACCCATGACAGAGTGGTTGGCATTACCACTAGACCTGTAGCCCTTCACTTATTTATACTGTTGTTTAATCTTAAATCTTTTTTTTTTTTTTTTTTTTTTGCAGAGAGGGAGATGTTTGAAAACTTCCTGCGATGGTGTACCTTACATACTGTAAAGTACAAAATCAATAAATTTTTACAAACTTATAGAGCCATGGAACCATTGCCAAGGTCAAGATACAGACCATTCTTATCACTCCAGAGAGGTTTCTTTGCATTGCTTCGTAGTTGATACCCCTGTCACCAGAGATTAATTTTCCTGTCCTTGAACTTCATATGAATGGGATCTTGTACTGTCTTTTCTTTTGTGCCTGGCTTCCTTTGCTCGATGTTATTTATATAAATCTGTGAGATTTATTCACGATGTTGCATATATCAGCAGTTTCTTTCTTGTTTGTTCAATTTTTAATCCTTTCTCCTTTTGAAGGACACATGGCTGATTTTCTCCAGTTTGGGACCCTAATGAACAGAGGTGCTAGGGACATTCTTGTACAAATCTTGTGGGAGATTTAAGCACTCATTTCTTGTAGGTATATACCCAGGAGTGGAATTGCAGGGTCCTAGCTATGTGAATGTTTCGCTTCAGTGGACAACACCAGTCTCCAGCCTGAATCTAACTTGAGGAATGCCTTCCTTGCCTGCAACAACTTTCTCTCCAACAGATCTACCCACATCTCCACATTGTGTGGGTCACAATGCTTAGGAGACAAGGAGGCCCAGTAACTCCTCACATCCCAGTCCAGGAAAGCCTCATCTGACCTGATGGGTTTCAGAGCTGTGATGTTGGAGAAGGTGGGGACGAAGAAGGTACCCAGTCGCCTTTTCATGTGGGCTCATTTGCTAACCAGCAAATGGACTTGCTGCTCAATGCACATAAAAGCCAACAACTATGGCACTGGTTTTTGAGAAAAGAAAGGCGTTATTGTAAACCTGGCTGGCAAGGAGACAGAAGTCAGGCTTAAATCTGTCCCCCCAATTTGGGATCTGGAGCAAATTTTAAGCGATCAGAGGGCAAGGGAAATGATTTAGGAATGGTGGGTTGGCAGGGTCTGATTAAAGGGCTTACAATTTGACCATTTATAGTAAAGTATGTTGAGGCAGATTTTAACCCTGGATCTTCTGGGCCAATAGACCCCTCACTTCTGAAAGACTTCCAGAGTTTAGGTCCTGGTCATGTCCCAGTCTTCTTGGTTCCAAGGGGAGGAATCATGGTTCCCAGTGTTGTTAAAGGTCAAAGATTTTTCTGTTGTGCATACCCAGGCTCTGTTACCCCAAAGGGGACTCTAATTTTTTTTTTTTTTGGTACAGACAGGGTCTTGCTATGTTTCCCAGGCTGGTCTTGAACTTCTGGCTCAAGTGACCCTCTCATCTTGGCTTCCCAAAGAGCTAGGATTATAGGCACGAGCCACTGCACCCAGTCTGCTCAGCATTTTGTCTTCAACAGAGCAGGCCTAGTTTGGGCTGGTACCAACGTTACATGTTCTTTCTATGTGGGACCCTCCCATTTGCTGAGCTGATGAGACAGAAGTTTGGAGTTTAGTTGAATGTGAGGTGGAGACATCTCCCAAACTTAAATCATCAGCACACCACCCTTGCAATTTTTCCCACATTTGCTATTTTTCTTGGAATTGATTTACTTTTTTACTGAAAATTGTTTATTTAGGAAGTTAACTAACCTGCGAATATGAAATCAATATGACTTTCCCTAAATAGAGGTTAATCACTACAAACACTCCAAACCAAGACAAGGTAGATCAATTCTAGCCGGGCACCATTACCTGCCTGGGATTCTGCGCCTGAGGCTTCTCTCTGTTATAAAGGCAGATTAGCAAGCATTTGAGAGGTGTTGAAGCTCTATTAGCACCAAACTGAGATTTTTTATTGATGTCATCAGAGATATTGAAGGAAAATTAAAAGTGAATACTTTTCTCACTTTATGATAGAATGGTATTTAACACTGGAATCTTCCCTTATGCTGAGATGGCTTCTACACTTTGAGAAACACTGATGTATTGAAAAGCCTCCTGGTTGGGAGTCAGATCTTTGTCCAAATGCTCTGCTAGGTCTGTAATATTGGATCAGTGACTTCATCTCTCTGAGCCTTAACTCCCTCATTTGTGCAGTGGGATGATCATAGCACCTGCCTCAGAGGCCTGTGAGTGTGAATGAAGAACTCAGTAAACGACTCTCCTCTTGGTATTTTTGTGATGGGGTCATCTAATGAATCTTACGTCTAAAGATTGATGCCAGCAGTGGGAATGGACATCTCAAAGATTTCTACATTGAAATTCTTAGGGTGTCTGCTCCTAAGCAAAATCCTCTGTTGGCTTCAGCAAAGTTCTCTGCCATTTGGGGGGAATGTTTATTGCCCTTGGGATTCTGCCAAGGTTAAATGGAGAAAGTGGTCCTGGTGAAATTCACACACTTTGTCATTGGCTCGCAGGCACAGATACTAAATCTGATCCACCGGAGAGTAAGCAGGATCTCTCCCATGCATCTGTTCTTATGGAGGTGGTGATGTGTTGGAACAGGAGATTCCCTGTCAGACCTACCTGTGTCCCATCCCAGTTTCACTGTTTTTTTGCTGCACTTTTTTGCCTTTCTTTCTTTATTTCTTTTCTTTCTTTCTTTCTTTCTTTCTTTCTTTCTTTCTTTCTTTCTTTCTTTCTTTCCTTTCTTTCTTTCGTCTTTCTTTCTTTTCTTTTCTTTTTTTTTTTTTTTTTTTTTTGACAGAGTCTCGCTCTGTTGCCCAGGCTGAAGTGCAGTTGCATGATCTTGGCTCACTGCAACCTCTGCCTCCCGAGTCCAAGTGATTCTCCTGCCTCAGCCTCCGGAGTAGCTGGGACTACAGGTGCCCACCACCACGACCAGCTAATTTTTGTATTTTTAACAGAGGCAGGGTTTCACAATGTTGGCCAGGCTTGTCTCGAACTCCTGACCTCAAATGATCCACCCACCTCGGCCTCCCAAAGTGCTGGGATTCTAGGCGTGAGCACAGTGGCCGGACTATTTGCTGCATGTTTTAGGGGATGCCACTTCTCCTCTCTGGGTTTCAGTTTGCTCATCTTGTAAATGGGAATATTCGAACCTTATAGAGTGATATGAATGATAAGATGAGATGAAGCACAAAATACAATAACCAAGTATTTAATAGACAAAAATCATTGCTATAATTGTTCTTACTTGAGGAATCCATAGGCTGCATTTAAATGTTCTGCAGAGCTTACTCTGCCTCTTGGACTCATGACCATTCTAAATCTTTGTTTCGGAAAGACCCTTCCCCACCCCACTCCGACCCCTCAATTTTCATTCTATTCCAGATGTTCGCTTGTGTGTTCTCCACCGCCCAAACCCAGGTGGTCATTCTGCAATAGCTACAACTTGAATAAGACCAAAACACAACTCAAGTGGACTTTCTAAAAAGAGACTAATTTATTTTGGCTCACAGACATCAAAATTCGCAAGGGATTGCTTCAGGTATGGCTTGATCCAGGCTCAAACAAAGCTCATGAGATCTTAGTTTCTCTGCGTCTCTACCTTCCCCTAGGCTTCAGCTGCCCTGATAGTAGCAAGAGAGTGCCAGGAGGCCAAGCTCACTTCTCCCAGATGCCCAAATCCATAAGAATCTAGAACCTTTCTCTCCCAGCCAAAGGCTTATTGTTTCTGATTAGAATACCTGCTTGTTTCTGAATCAATCACTGTGGTGGGAGAGGGATATGGGCCATGTTGATTGGCTTAGGCTAGACAGGACCTATTTTTGGAGGTGAGTGTTGGGTCAACCCCACGCAAACCCCACTGTTGGATGAAATGTGGATTCTGGAGAGCATCAATGCTAGAAGAGGGTGAGGGGTAAAATGATCCTGGGGCTGCAATCAACTGATGTCCCATTGTTTTTTCTAAATAAATAACAAATTTTCCATTAGAAACTCAGCCATGGAGCAGGATTGAAGGAGCCTCTCTCTCGTTTTCTGTCTCAACTCATTCTTGGTGCCATGTTGCCTGAAAATAACAAGGTTGAAGTCAGAGTGATGAATGGGGGCAACATTGACTTGGCACTAATTTTGCCTGGAAGCCATAGCTATTTTGGGCTCCTGCTGAGCCCTGGTTTAGCTTAGCTGGTTAGACAGGAGGGCTTACGAGGTCAAGGGTATGAAGAAGGAGCAGAAACATGGGATTGGAGCAGAAGTCCTGGATCCTGATCATGCTCTGCCACTTTTCAGCCAGAAACCTTGAGCAAGTCACATATCTTCCCTGGATCACCATCTCCATGTCTCCCTCAAATGTCCTTTTATTCTGCCCCCATCTCCTCCATTAGGTCACCCCTACACATCTCTTATCCCAAGACTGACTTCCTGTCCCAAGACTGGGTGGGATGCTCCTCCGTGTGCCTATACAGCCTTAGACTTCTGAGTTCAAATCCTAGTTATTCCACTTACTTACCGAATGACTTTGGACAAGTTTATCAATCTCATTGTGTCTCAGTTTCCTTGTCTGTCAAATGGGGATACTGTGACTGGTACCTATCTCATGGGGTTGTTGCAGTGATTACAGTGGATAATTTATGTAAGCATTTAACATAGGGCTGGGCTCAGCAAATGCTAGCTTGAAAGAATGGTTCTGAAATCCGAGTGGAATAACAAGCCTGTGACATAAAACTTCTCCCTTACTGTATAAGATTCACGGAGCTGTGTTTTTATACCATTCTCTCCTGCACCTCAGTATCTAGCAATGGGCCTGGTGTATAGCAAGTCCTCAATAAAATTTGTTAAATCAATGTCCTAGTTCAGCACGTTCTAGGGTAGGGGTCCTCAACCACTGGGCCACACAGCAGGAGGTAAGCAGTGGGCCAGTGAACAAAATATCATCAGTATTTACAGCCGCTCCTCATTGCTCACATTACTGCCTGAGCTCTGCCTCCTGTCAGATCAGTGGTGGCATTAGATTCTCACAGGAGCACAAACCCCACTGTGACCTGCGAATGCAGGTCTAGGTTGCACACGTGTTATGAGAATCTAATGCCTTCCATCACCTCCAGATGGGAATCTAATGTCTTCCATCACCTCCAGATGGGGCCGTCTAGTTGCAGGAAAACAAGTTCAGGGATCCCGCTGATTCTACATTGTGGTGAATTGTATAATTATTTCATTATATGTAACAATGTAATAATCATAGAAATAAAGTGCACAATACATGTAATGCACGTGAATCATCCAGAAACCACTCCCCCCCCCGCCCCCCCCGCCGGTCTGTGGAAAAAATGTCTTCAGTGAAATCAGTCCCTGGTGCCAAAAAGGTTGGGGACCACTGTTCTAGGGTATTCCCCTACCTCTGCTGAGAGCAAAGAATTGCAAAATTAGGCTGTCCGTGGGCCTTGACAGAAACGTCAAGTTTGAAAGGTCAGTGTGAGCTGGTAGGAGGCTTCGTCTGTGACTGATTTGAGTGGTGTCAAAGTCACTCCCCTTCTTGAAATCCCATTCTTGGCTCTGTCTGCTTCCCGCCCACCCAGAGCTTGGAGTTTAGGAAGACCCCTCTGACATGCAAACATCTGCATAAAAATCCACAATCACCGTCTTGTCACTGGCTTTAACGATCTCATTAGACTGGCAGCATGTTGGGGAACAGGGCACAGCACAGTTTTCCAGGGTCATGGATGGAGGAATGAAGAAGTCAGAGAGAGGCTACCTCCCTGGGTGAGAGGAAGGGTAGCCAGAGAGCACACTGTTGGTTTTGCCCAGAGCTTGACTGGCAGTGACTCTGTAAATTTTGTTGGCAGTGTTGACATAACACCCCAAACAAGGTCCTCACTATTTGAGCAGCACATTAAAGACCCAAGGGAGGTTATTTTACTTGGCAGCTTCCCCACAGGGTGGCCAAGAAGCTGAAGGCAGAGACTGTGCTCCCAAAGCCTTCTTGTACTGGGAAGGGGAGAATAAGCCCCGCGGAACCTGTGGCAGGTAGCTTGCTTTTCTCTCCCCAAAGGCATTCTTAAAGCTGTATGCCGGCAGCGTTCTGTAGCCAAAGAAAATGTCCTGGATGTATGTGTGTGAGCTTGTATGTGTGTCTTCCAAACAAGAACCACCTTTCAGCCTTACCTTTATTTTTTTTCTGTTATGGGTTAGTTTTAGCACAATTTATTGCTTAGCTACGTTAGGAAACTCACTTAATGCAGGTCCAGCACTATGCAGTGTACTCACTACACACACAGAGAGAAATGGGAAAATAAGTGATAATGATGACATCGATGATGGTGATGACAAAGACAATAACAAGACAACAATGATGATGATGGTGATGATGTAAATATTAATGCTGCTGCTGATGATGGCAGGGTTGATGATATTGACAACAATGATGATGATGGTGATGATGTAAATATTAATGCTGCTGCTGATGATGGCAGGGTTGATGATATTGACAACAATGATGATGATGGTGATGATGTAAATATTAATGCTGCTGCTGATGATGGCAGGGTTGATGATATTGACAACAATGATGATGATGATAATGAGAACAAAAATCTATTGCCCAGTACTCTTCTAAGTGCTTTAATTTACTAATTTATCTAAGTCCCATAATCACCCTATGAGAAAGGATCTATGGTCATTGAATCTATCACTGGCTAGTTGTGTGTGGCTGGGCAAGTTATTTCACCTCTCAGAGACTCAGTGACCCTATCTATAAAATGGAAATAAAAATAGCAGTTCTGGGTAACATGCTTAGTCAATGTCTGACATGATGCCAGCGTTCAAGAGATAAAAGTGATTCTTATGTAGCCCCACTTGATCCTCCTGTCAACTCTGTGAAAGAGGAAGTATTTTTCTGACCCTGATTTTACAGAATGGTAGGCAAGTTCTCCCAGCTAGGAGTGGCTGAGCTGGGTCTCAAAGCTAGTCATGGGATTTCAGTCCTGTGGGCTTGCAGAAGCTGTTTTAGGCATCTCTGCAGGGCTAGTTCTGATCCACAGGGGTCCCTGGGCTAAGGCTGGGCTCAAAGGTCCACATGAGACCAGACTGGCTTCAGAGCATACAAAGCCCTCAGCCAGGGTAAGGTTGTGCTAAGGTGGGAAAGGCTGGTGCTTTTGTGCCCATGAAATGAATCGCTGGGTACCTGGACTAGTCTGGGTGGCAGAGACACAAGTCACTCAAATCTGTTACCTCCCGCCCAGGAAGGCCAGTGGTGCTTCTTGATTTGGAGCCAAAAGAACCTAGTTTTCTAGCTCTTAGGAAGACCCCTCTGACATGCAAACATCTGCATAAAAATCCATGATCACCATCTTGTCACTGGCTTTAACGAGCTCATTAGACTGGCAGCATGTAGGGGAACAGGGCACAGGACAGTAAGTTTTCCAGGGTCATGGATGGAGGAATGAAGAAGTCAGAGAGACGCTCAGACACCCATATTGCTAGAATTACACCATTTATTACGGTGGCCACTGGCCACGTATGGCTGTTGAACATTTGAAATATGGCAAGACTGCAGTAAGGTGTGCTGGACATGTGAAATACACATCAGATTTTTAAGTCTTTGTATGAAAAAAAGAATGTGAAATATCTCAATAATGCTTCATACTTATGTTGAAATGACATTTTAGATCTGATAGATTAAATACATTATCAAAATTAATTTCACTTGTTCCTTCTTCATTTTTTTAACATAACTTCTAGAAGATTTTAAGTTATATATATGGCTCATATTCTATTTCTCTGCTCTATAGTTTATAGTCGACTGAGGTGATTAAACAGCTGGATTAAGAGTTTCCATCCTGGAGTCAAACAGACTGAATTCAAATCCCCATTTCACCTCTAACCAGCTGCGTGACCTTGGACAAGTTACTTCCCTTCTCTGGGCTTCAGTGTACCTGCTTGTAAAATAAAGGTAAATATTTGGGAAGAATTTTGTCAAACTGTATGATTTTAAGTAAGAATTCTTTTTATTCCTAAACAAAAAAGAAATACTATCAGAAATACTGACAAATATTATTGATGAGGAATTCTACTTGCCTTGAGAAATAATAGGCTTTGCATTCAGTCAATTCAAATCTAGCCAAAAGCACAGAGCTGCACCATTGTTGAGAGTTAATATATGATTTCTAGGGTTTTTGGAAATCCTGAGGGGTCCCTTGGACCCTAGAGGGCTGTCAGAGGCCTCTAAGAAGCTGGGACTATGGGAGAGGAAGGAGGACTGTGATCAATATTCACTCCTTACAGACAGGGGAATGGATGACCAGAGAGGTTAGGTAACTTGTTCAAGGTCACACAGCAAGTAGGTGGCAGACTCGGTCCTGCCAGGGTCTGTGCTCATGATCACTTGCTATACTTTGTCATCATACCCAATTATCACAAAAGTCCTACTTTTAGCCCTATTTAAAGATGAAGAAACAGGATCAGAGAAGTTAAGGCACTTGTCTGTGGTCACACAGCAGCAGGTGACATTCAATGCCAGATATACTGGGCTAAAGAGTGCCCCCCAAAATTCCATGTCCATCTGGAACCTCAGAATTGGATCTTATTTGGAAATAGATTATTTGCAGCTGTAACTAGTTAAGTTGAGGACGTACTGGATTCAGGTGGGCCCTAAATTCAGTGACTAGTGTCCTTATTAAAGAAAACAGAAACATGTAGACACAGAATGCCACGTGAAGACAGAGAAAAAGATTGGGGTTACACCTCTACAAGTCAGCAAATGCTAAAGATCGCCAGCAACTGCTGGAAGCTGGAAGAGGGGCACGGAACAGATTTTTCCTCAGAGCCTCCCCAGAGGACCAACTGTGCCATCACCTCGATTTTGGATTTCTGGCCCACAGAGCCGTGAGAGAGTAAACTTTTGTTGTTTTAAGCCACCCAGTTTGCAGTAATTTGTTACAGCAGCTTTAGGAAGCTAACACACCAGGTGCTATGGTGTGAAAGTTTGTGTCCCCCCAGATTCACAAGCTAATGCCCTAATCTTCAATGGGAAGTGATTAGGTCATGAATGAGATTAGAAATGTTGCAAGAAGAGACAGAAGATAGCTTGCTTCCCTCCTCCCCCACCCCTCCCCCATCTCTGCCATGGGAAGGCACAGTGAGAAGACCAGGAATCGGGTCCTCCACAGACACTGGATCTGCTGGCACCTTGATCGTGGACTTCCCAGACTCCAGAACTATGAAAAATAATTGTGTGTTGTTTAAGCCCCCCAGTCTAGAGGACTAAGACACAAGACATGGCACCCTTGCTGCTGCTTCACTGTCAAAGCCCCAGCTCATCCTGGGGCGCTGTCCAGATGTCCGCCTCCCATCCTCAGCCGAGGTCCTCCCACCAGCCACCAGCCTGAGCAGCTGCGGAGTCTCAGAGTGGCCCCACTGGCTCTTGGCTGTGAGAAAGGCCTTCTGCTCCAGGCATGGTAGCTCTTGCAAATTACTGTTTTCAGTTGAAAAGAGGCTCCAGAGGGCTCTTCAGCTGCTCAGCAGGAGACGTGAAGGCTCTTGAATTAACTCAGAGAATCAGAAGCTTCTATGGCTGATGGCCAGGAGGCCCCCCACCCTCCCCTGCCTTCATCCTATCCCTTGGTCAGGCCTGGGAGGGGAAGTGGTGCTTCTCAGGGGTTCCCACAAGAGCAGCCTTGGTGGAGGCCAGATCCAAGTCGCCTGTGGACTGATTGCCAGGTAGATGCTGGGGTCAGGGGATGCTGAATGAGGTTCTGCTGTTTCCAGGGCGTCAGCATTCTTCTGACTCCTATGGTGAAGGGGCCCGAGTGTGCTTCCTGTCCAGCCAGGAGTCCTGTCACTGGTCTGCACACACAGTCGGCCTTTATTTGATCCAATCAGAAGGCAGGAAGCCATTGAGGAAGAGCTGATTCCTGGCTCAGTCTGTGTGTGTGTGTGTGTGTGTGTGTCAGGGACTATCAGGGGTTTGAACACCCTTCCCTACCAGATGATCTGGCATAAACTCACCTCTATCACCACCTTAGTTTGGGCCATTCTCCCCAAAGCCTGCTGTGCATTCATCCACCCATGCTCCTTGAATGTGGGGTGTTTGCCAGGCCCCGTTAGGCACTTTACAGCGTCATCTCACTTGATACAAACCGCTGTGCTGAATTATGATCACTGTCCCCACTTGACAGATGACAAAACCGAGGCCCAGTCACTTGCCCAAGTTCCCAGAGCTGACAAGTGGCTAAGCAGGATTTGGATGTTGGTTTGTCTTGCATCAAAGTCCACACTCCTTCCCGTAGTAATCTGGGCAGCTTCTCCACTCTCCACCCACATTCCCTCCCCACGTGTGTAGGCATCTTGCCCTCAAAAAATATTCAAGGCTGAAGCTGCCTTACATAGAGTGTTATAATTAAGAGACTGGGCTCTGGTGTCAGACATTTCCAGGCTTAAATCCCAGCTCTACCACCTGCCAACGGAGTGCCTCAGTTTCCTCACCTGTAAAATAGAGACAATCATGGATTTTGATTCGAGGGCTCCTGTGGGGATTTGGTGAGGGAATATGGGAACAGCCTGGCACTTAGTACATGAGTCCCCACATGGTGGCCAGAGTCTGATGTCATTGCTGGACAGTGTCCTGCAAACCAAGGAAGCTAATGAACACTGGGTCATTCCTATTGCCAGGGTTTTCTCATCCCACAAAATGTGTTTGAGCTCCTAATTTTTAAATTATTTTTCATTTTTTAGAGATAGGGTCTTGCTCTGTTGCCCAGGCTCGAGTGCAGTGGCACAAGCATAGCTCACTGCAGCCTCAAACTTCTGGGCTCAAAGGATCCTTCCGCCTCAGCCTCGTGAGTAGCTAGGACTACAGGTGCATGCCACTGCACCTGGCTAACTTTAAAACATGTGAGTTTTTTTGCAGAGGTGGGATCTTGCTTTGTTGCCCAGATTTGGCCTTGAACTCTGGGCTTCAAGCAATCTTCCTGCCTCGGCCTCCAGAAGGCTAGGATTATAGGTGTGAACCACCATGCTCCGCCTCCTTGAGCTTCTAAAATGGAAATGTGTCAGTCACTGTGGCAGGAGCCAGGGACACAGAGGTGAGAGAGACAAGACTCGCCCCTCTCTTCAGAGTGCTGATGGTGGTCTTGGAAGGGAGGGGGACCCTGAGCTGAGCATGCATCAGCTTTCTTTTTATAAGCAGGTGATTCTTCACAGGGGACAATTCCTTCCCTGCCCAAAGAGACATTTGGCAATGTCTAGAGACAGGTTTGCTTGTCACGACTAGTGGATGTTACCAGCACACAGGGGGCAGGAATGCTAAACATCCTGCAATGCACAGCACTGGACAGTTCCCCTCATCAAAGAAGCATCTGACCCAAAATGTCAGTAGTGCAGAGGCTGAGAAATGCTGGGACATGCACAAGTGCGCCCCATGAGCACTGCTGTGGCCTTTGCACAGAGACCCCAGGGTTCCACAGACTAAAAGAGAGGAAGCACGTGCCCGCACCACCCTCTTCCAACCGGCCTTCTCCCATCAGCTGCTTCCAGCCAGATAATCAGGCCTCCCCTCAGTTTAATAGGATCCAGGCCGCTGAGGCAAATGTAAAAACAAAACCCTGTGCAAATGTGTTTTTATGTAAACACAGCAGGGGGTGGTGGCTGCCTGCAGAGAAAGAACCCTGTGGCTGGTACTTCTCACAGCAAAAATAACCCCAGTGTTACTGCTCTGGGAGCAAAGCAGGCAATGGGATGAGGGGTGTGTGGGAACCCAGCTGTTCCTGGGAGCCATCCCTGCCCCACTGAGCCATACCCTGCCTCCAGGTGAACCTTTCAGGTGCCTAGAATAAGTGAGCAGGTGTTAATCCTCTTGGAAGCATCCTTTCCTTCAGGGAAGCAGCCAGCATAGGAGGGAAAAAGCACAGCTGGTTATTGTTACATTTTCTTTTTCTTTTTCTTTTTCTTTTTTTTTTTTTTTGAGACGGAGTCTTGCTCTGTCGCCCAGGCTGGAGTGCAGTGGCGCGATCTCGGCTCACTGCAAGCTCCGCCTCCCAGGTTCATGCCATTCTCCTGCCTCAACTTCCCGAGTAGCTGGGACTACAGGTGCCTGCCACCATGCCCGGCTAATCTTTTTGTGTTTTTGGTAGAGATGGGGTTTCACCATGTTAGCTAGGATGGTCTCCATCTCCTGACCTCATGATCCGCCTGCCTTGGCCTCCCAAAGTGCTGTGATTACAGGCATGAGCCACTGTGCCTGGCCTATTGTTACATTTTCTTTAATGTTTTGTATTGAGTATCATTTACTTACAGTAAAATGCACCCATTTTAGTGCACAGTTTGGCAAGTTTTGACAAATGTGTACAACCGTGTAACCTCTACTGCAATCAAGATAAACACATGTTCCATCACGGTCAACAATTCCTCTTTGCCCCTCTGTGGTCAATCCCTCTCTCATCTCTCACCCCTGGCAACCACTGATCTGTTTTGTGTTGTCTTTTTTTTCTGCTATTACTAGAGTGTCATATAAATGGAATCATAATAGCCTTTGAGTCTGGCTTCTTTCACTCGGCATAATGCATGATGCTTTTGAGGTTTATCAGTGCTGTTGTGTCATCAGTAGCTGATTCCTTTTCATGGCCGAGTAGTACTCCATTGTATGGAGGCACCACGGTTTGTTCATTCACCATTTGGTTGCTTTCATTTTTGGCAATTACAAATAAAGTTGCTATAAATATTTGCATGCAGGTTTTTGCCTGAGCATGGGTTTTCATTTCTCTTGGGAAAATACCTAGGAGTGGACATTTAACTTTTTGAGAAGTGGTCAAACTGTTTTCCAAAGTGGCAGTATGCCTTTTTACATTCCTACCATGGATGGATGGGAGTTCCAGTTGCTCCACATCCTCTCCAGCACTTGGGATTAGTTTTTTTTTGTTTGTTTGTTTGTTTGAGCCATTCCAGTACAATGTGTGTGTACTGGAGTTTAAAAACCTCCTGTTTAGACGATTAGAACAGCCCACATGAAAGCGATTAGAGGTGACTGGAAAAAAATCAGGTGTGTGGTGGCATCTCATTGTGATTTTAATTAAAGCACAGTTGTTGAGTTCTGTGGTCCTGCTGCTGCTCTTAGCAGCAGGTGGCAGGAGGCAGCTGATGTCAGTCATTATGAGCACGAGTTCTGCAAGCCATCCCAGCTCTGCCGCTTGCTGAGTCTATGACCTTGCATCCATTATTCAATGCTCTGAGCCTCAGTTTACTCCTCTGTTAAATGGCGCTTGTATTAGTATTTCTCACTGGTAATATTATGAGGTATAGAAAATTTAGTGTGTATATATATGTAATATATATTATGTGTGTTATTTTATATAGATATATTTTTAAAATACTAAATAGGACTGGTGTGCGAGTTAGATGAAGTAATGTGGAGAGAGCTGGCATGGTGCCTGGCCCAGAGTGAGAGCTATTGCTTGTTAGAAGTCGCTGTGATTATAGTTACTGGGCACTTGCTGTGTATTTAAAAGCAGTAAGTATAGTGAATGCAGCCAGACTTACCCAGTCAAATCCTGGCTCTGCCTCCTACACCCTAGCTGTGTGACCCTGGACAAGTTACTGAAGCTCTCTGGGCCTCTGATTCTACACCTGTAAAATGAAGATAATTATAGTGCCTGTCTCAAGGGGTTTTTATATGGCACAAATGAGTTTAAATGTAAGGGGCCAGCTTCCTTTGTTCAACATTGTTCAGCCATTTATGAGGCTCAACAGCTGGGCGTGGTGGCTCACACCTGTAATCTCAGCACTTTGGGAGGCTGGGATGGGAGGATCACACTTGAGCCCAGGAGTTCAAGACCAGCCTGGGCAAATAGTGAGGCCCTGTTTCTAAAATAATAATAAAAGGCTCGATAATGTACAAAGCTAACCTATGGTGATAGAAGTTAGAAAAGTGATGGCCCCTGGGGAGGGTGATTCGCTGAGAGGGGACAGCAGAGAGCCGCTAGGAGCCAGGGGAACATTCAGAGTCTTGATCTGGGTGGGTCACCCGGGTGTGTACATATGTGAAATTCCTGCGCACTTGTTTTTACTATGCCACATATAAATTCTCTCTCATTAAAAAAAAAGAAAAAGGAAATGTTGAGGTCAAATGCAGAGCACTGGTGTATCAGTTTGCTAGGGTTGCTGTAACAAAACACCACATGCTGAGTAGCTTAAACAACCAAAATTTATTATCTCACAGTTCTGGAAGCTGGAAGTCCAAAATTAAGGTGTCAGCAGCGTTGGTTCCTCCGAGGTCTGTGTGGAAAGAATTTGCTTCCCACCCCTCTCCTTGGCATAGATGGCCGTCTTGTCTGTGTCTTCATAGCGTCTTCCCTCTGGATGTATCTGTCCCGATTTCCTCTTTTTGTAAGGACACTTATAAAAGGGCTTGGTGGTGACCAGCATCTGTGGTGACCAGCATCTGAAAGACACACCCCCTAATAAAAAGTATAATCACTCGTTCATTGACCTACCAGCACCATCAAATCTCTCTGCATGGTGAAACTTTGGCTCGCTTCTAGGCATTTGCCTGACCCTTCAAATCATGACAGGACTGTTCCTTGCTATGCACTATACATCAGATACTTTACCACCTTCTCCTCAGTCACACACATCTGTCAAGATGTAAACTATGGCTGAATCATTTGACATTTACATGCCAATGGGGCTTCAATATTCTTTATCCGCTTATTTTTACATGTAAGCTAAGGCCTATACTACAGATCCTACACCTTCTTAGAAACTTGAAACACTGGTATTATTCTTGTAGTCACAATAATAGCAACAATACTCATAGGCTACCTGTCATATTAGATTAAAGCACACCCCAATGACCTAATTTTAACTGGATTACCCCTGTGAAGAGACTGTCTCCAAAGAAGGCCACACTCTGGGGTACTGGCAGTTAGGATGTCAACGTATGAATTTGGGGAGACATAATTCAACCCACAACCACCTACGTAGAAAGCACCCTCTGAGTAGTAGTTTGTGGTAATTATTATAAGGCATTCATTCTCATTTAATTCTCACAACCTCTGAAGGAGATACTATCCACTTAACATGTGCAATCTGAGGCCCAGAAAGGTTCTGGGACATGCCCTGTGTCTCATGGGCACTAATAGTAGGCTGGCCTTTAAGTCAAGGTCCACCTATCCCCTCACCGAGGACCAAACTCTGAGTTTTTTTTCCAGCCTCCTCTAATCACTTTCACATGGGCTGTTCTAATTGTCTGGACAGGAGGTTTTTAAACTCTGGTCCCTGGACCAGCAGCATCAACCTCACCTGGAAGCCTGTTAGAAACGCATTTTCAGGCCCCACTGGAATCCTGCTGTGTCAAGAACTTTCAATGTGGGGTGGGGTCGGGGGTGGGCAAAGCCTGTATTTTAACAAGCCCCCCAAAGGATTTCCAAGCTCACTTCAGTTTGAGAACTCCTGCTCCATGCAGCCCCTGAGCATCACACTGTAGCAATGAGTTGCCTGATTGGATCAAACCAAAAGGCCAAACCAGATTCCATATGGGACATAAAACTGCAGCAAGCATGTGGCTAATGGCCAGTAGCTTTCTCTGGGCTGGAAGGTCTTCTTCTCTCTGATTCAGGAGACTTTAGAGACCAACTTGCTGTGTGAGGCCTCCCCTCTCTCTGGTGGGATTGGCAATTGTACATGAGATTCCTTCAGGAATGGTTTGATCCAGATGATCATCCAGGACTTGGCAATGAGCTAGCCATAGAGGAGAGGGGAAGACCCAGCTCCAAGGAATGCATGTGTCCTCTGGGGAGGTGAGCTTCAGTACCAGAAGCAGTGGTGTCACTAAAATCCCTCTGGAGCCACACAGCCCTAGGTTGAAATTCCAGCTCTGCCACTTATGACCTGTGTCACCTTGGGCAAGTCGCTGGACCTATCTGAGCCTCAGTTTCTCATTTGTATAATGGGGAGAATAGCACTCACCTTATAGAGTCATGGTGAACATTAGAAATTGTGCATTTCAAATACAAAAGAAAAAATTAGCTGGGCATGGTGGCAGGTGCCTGTAATCCCAGCTACTTGGGAGGCTGAGGCAGGAGAATCTCTTGAACCTGGGAAGCAGAGGTTGCAGTGAGCTGAGGTCGCTCCATTGCATTCCAGCCTGGGTGACAGAGAAAGACTCCATCTCAAAAAAACAAAAAAAAGAAAAGAAAAGAAAAGAAATCATATATTTCAAGGTTCTGGAAGCCCAACAAGTAAAATTGGGATTGATTATGCTTGAAATTAAGACAGACCCCAAGAGTTTACAAGCTAAAAAATAAGATTGTCATTTTCCTGATGGCAGGGGTCATATCATCTTCATGGATGTATTCACAGCACCTAACATACAATAGGTACTCAATAAATATTTGTTAACTGAAGATATAAAAACATGCCACCCCCCCGCAGTGGAGAATATTTGGCCTCCACTGATTAGAATAGAGGTCTTTTCAGCCAAGGAGGGAGAAATTTTCCTCAGAGATGATGCATTTGTGCAGTTTGTGCAGGATACTCTCGCTGTGGATAGATCCCTTGGTTCAGGCCAGGCCCGTGGGACAAACCTTGACTTGGCAAGTGGCTGTCACTCAATGAATGTTTGTTGAATGAATGGATGAGCTGTAGTTTGAATGTCGGGGAAGGGAGAAGTAAGTAGGAACCAGAAGAAATTTTAAGGTAGTTTTTATTTTTGTGTTTTACTAAGCAAGAGCCAGGGGAACAGAAAGCTCAGTCCACTTGCCCCAGGCCACACAGTCATTAGAATGAGGTTAAAAGGTGGGGACAGGAAGAAGGAAAGTTTGAGACCACAGCTTGAGCCTACTCCAATTCTCACAACCACCCAGCATCCACTATATAATTTGCAGGGTGCAAGGCAAAATGAAAATGTGGGGCTCCTTCTTCAAAAATTGTTAAGAATTTCAAGACAGTGACAGCAGAGCTTTAAACCAAGCACAGCAGGCCTTCTGAGCATGGGTCCTGTGGGACCACACAGTGCAGATTGTGAGCCTGTGAAAATGGCCCTGCAACCACTTCCTCTACAGATGGGGAAACCCAGCTCAGAGAGGCTGCAAATGTCACCCAGGACACCCAGCCTGTCCTACAGGGGAGTCCGGATTCAAGCCCAAGAACCTTAGTGGTCATCTGGTTGACCTCTTCATGGAACTAGCCTGTCTGACTCCCTGTGCACTGCCATGGGCAGAGGGTGTCCTGTGCTATCTATGAGAACTGAAAGGAGCTTACCCATCCCCTCAGGAACCTGACATGCTGCAGCCGTCAGCATCCTATTCCAACCCTCGTGCCTTGCTCTTCCTCCCTGGGATACAACCAGACAGACCTTCCTCTCTCCCACCCCGGCGGATTTATTCCTGGGGGTGTGTGGGCGGGTGCGTGTTTGTGTGTGGGGTGTTCATCTAAATTTAAAGACATCATGACAGCAAAGACCTATTAATGTTGGGGCTGGTGAGGACTCTCTTTTAAAAGAATCCCAAATAAATTAAGAGATACAAGACCGCCCCAGTTCTAATTTCTGTCCCTGTTCCACCTTACTCTGTGCCAGTCAGCCCTCTGGCCTGGGATAAGAAGAGTAAAGGATACCGACAGGGACTAGATGCCTGTCGGGGACCCTGAGAGGTGGCATGATGGCACCCACTTACAAGTTGGGAAAATGGAGGCTCAGAGAGGTGGCATGCGATTGTTAAGGGTTTTTTGTTTATTTGTTTTTAGAGACAGGGTCTCACTCTGTTCCCCAAGCTAGAGTTTGATGGCATGATCATAGCTCACTGCAACCTCAAATTCCTGGGCTTAAGCCTTGCCATGGTCTTGAGTTACAAAGTGACAGAGCTGGAGGAGGACTCCTATACATTCCAGAACTCACCTTCCGCCAAGCCATAGCTGCACCTGTTGATACAGACGTGCAATTAACAATAACTGTGGTTGTGCTGAGGCCCGGGAATTACCTGGCCCCATGGTATGCATTTTAAACAGTTACTGCAGGTAACTCTGTCAATACGCAGATGGTTCGCATGCCATATTCTCATCCCATTTTATGGGCAAGGAACTAAGGCTTAGAGAGATTAAATGGTTTCCTCAGCTTTCTCACTGCTGTTAAGTGACAAGCCAAGATTCCAACTCAAGTCTAACTGACATCAAAACTCATGCTCTATCTCTTTCTTTAAATCACAGCTAATTATGGAAAACAGAAACACAGATCTGCAAAATGAAAAAATAAATCACTCCTAAACCTACCTCCAAGAGGTAACATCTTCCTGTATATCGTTGTGTTTCCATCCATCTGCTTTTCTCTGCCGAAGGGGAGGTTCTTGCTCCCGGCAGCTGACCTTGCTGTTCTGTAATTGCCAGGCAATTTAGAGATGACTTGAAATATATAATTCATGGGTGCATCTTTCATCCTGGTCACTGGAAGGCAGCAAGGCATGACTGTCTCCTGGAGAGAATTTCAACCTTGACATGGGAGATGAGATCTTAGGAGCTTAGAACAAAATTTCAGAATTGGAGAGCCCACCAACATTGAAACTGTAAACCAAAAACTATCTGAGACAGGTCTCAATCAATTTAGAAGTTCATTTTGCCAAGGTTAAGGACATGCCCAGGAGAGAGGTCTGTGCATTTCTCCAGAGATGACTTTGAGGGCTTCAGTATTTAAAGGAGAAAAGCAAGCTGGAGGAGAAAGAGGGCATGGTCACGTTACTAAACCCACAGGTTGCAAGAGAAAAGGAGCAGGAAGAGGAGTAGTCAGTTACGTTATTTGTCTCCCACTCAGTAAATCAGCACTTTACATAAGATAAGGTGAACATCAAGTAGCTACCTGTGGAGATATTTCACCTTTTATCTGTAGCTAGCTGCTTAGGAACAAAAGGAGAGGCAGTTTCTTGCCTGACTCAGCTTCCAGCATAACTTTTTCCTCCTTTTAATACAGTTTTTTTTTCCTTGCACAGAACGGACCCTAGTATCCCAGCATAGAGTGCTAGAAGTTGGGGATCCTAGTGTGGAACCTCACAATAGGATCTTATGATGGAGAGCTAGAATAAAAATCTTAGAAAGGAGCTCTAGAATCTGGCACCAAAACTTTGTAAGCCTGGATTCAGATGGGTCCACAGGCAGTGTTCTGGTTCTCTCTTCTGTTAGGTGCAGGCCAGGGATGCTGTCAACCACCCTACAGTGCACAGAAGAGCTCTCTCCAACAAATTATCCAGTCCAAAGTGTCAGTGTCACTGATGATGAGAAACTCTGGTCGTGACTTTTCAAGACGTGTGCTTCTTTATTCTTTTGACAATCCCAGGGGATGAAGAAACCACCTTTGGTCAAAATGAGAAGATCCAGTTTCTAGTTTTATCTCCAAGACTAACCATGTATCTCAGGCGGGTCCCATGGTGTCTGCTGTTTCTCACTCATGAAGTGGGAATAAGGATTCCTGCCATGTGATATAAATGGGTATGGCCTGATAGGGCTGGTTAACTCTGTGTATGTGCTGGGGGTGAGGGGGATGACAGCCATGGGGCTGTGCACATGTTCAGCATGTGTGAGTCTCTGCACATATGTGTGGCCTCCTGGCACCTTCTCTTTGGTATGATGGTGTCCAGGTGATATCTTCATGGATGGAATGGTCAGTCAGTTTCTGGCACTTGTTGCTTGCATATGAGGGGACATCTCTCTGTTGGATGCCAGCAGAACTCCTTGGGCCACTGAAGGCTTGGGAACCCCTGTGCCTTCAATGCAGGCTCTGAGCATTCAGAGGAGAAAGGCTCTCTTGTACAGAAAGCCTCCAAATCACCCCACTTGCCCCACAGAGAGGAGGCCCTGAGGTCAGAGGTCAGAGGGTGGCACTTACACAGAAAACAATGTCACATAGAGGTTAGGATTAAGGGTCTGGAGTCAGACAGGCCTGGGTTGAGTCTTGTTCTGCCACTCACCAGCTCTGCCCTTCGGCAAGTTGACTGACCTCTCCAGGCCTTGGTTGTCTCATTTGTAAAGTGAGATAAACCCAACCTACCAAGCAGAGCCCATGGGGAGAGGCAATGGCACAGGGTACATGGAAGGGCCTGGCACATAGTAGTTGTGCAACAAAAGGTGTTTATCCATTTTTCTTCTTTCTCAGGAGGGTGCCAAGGCTGAAGGCTAGGATGCAGGAAAACTGGGTCTGGGTAGAGTCACCCTCCACCTCCCCTTTAGGCCTCAGTTACCCCATATGTCTGTGAGGAAGCTGACCTGGAGGTTATGAAGAGTCCTCCCTCCTGCTTTGATGGCTGTGAGCCCACCTCTCAGTCCTGCTCAGAGCCGGCAGTAGGTGCTGGCAACCCCTCCAAGGGCACAAGGTTCTCCGGGGCAGGGGAAGAGAATTTGAATCTGTAGAGGTGAGCTGGGGAGCACAGAGACCACCTCTGCACCACCACCCCCCAAACACACACACACTGGCTTGGACAGAAAGACTGGGCTTGGGTGATGTGGGGGTGGGGACGGCAGTTATTTTTCACTCCTGGTGGAAAGTTCCTCTCTGGGGAAGGGTTGCTAATAGGTGCTGTCACCATTCCTAAATTAGAGTTCAATCCACCGTTGTCAGTGTGGAACCAACAAATGGCAATTTGCTCG
The DNA here is from genome assembly GCF_009828535.3 of Hylobates moloch. Classification (NCBI taxonomy): domain Eukaryota; kingdom Metazoa; phylum Chordata; class Mammalia; order Primates; family Hylobatidae; genus Hylobates; species Hylobates moloch. The sequence goes on along the minus strand of NW_026652287.1, from coordinate 24,809,809 downwards.
TGTTTGCGGCTGGGAGCGATGGGGGCTGCCAGGGAGCAGCGTGTGCTCTGGGAAGAAACTTGCAGGGCAGGAACCAGCTCAGCCCTGGCCTGGCTGTGTGACTCTGGACCACTCCTCCAGCCTCTCTGAGCCCCTGGGTTCCTCATCTGTAAAACATCAGACTTGAACTAGCTGGTGTCTAAAGGCCCTTTGAACTCTAGGATTCTATGGTATCATAATCATAATCTTGGTTATAGCTAAAAAGTATTGAGCACTTACTTGGGTCCAGGTCTGTGCGAGACATTTTATATGGACAGAGGTTATTTCATTCAAGTTTCTCCGAGCCTCAGTTTCCCCTTATGTAAAGGAAGGCTGTTTCACTAGGTGTTGGATCTCCAGGCTTTCTTGTAGCTCTGTCACTTGCTGTAAGGAAGAAGCTGAGTGACCTGAGAGTGGCCTTTGAGCTCTGAAGAGGGACAGGGTGAACTCCTTCAGTGGTCCTAAGCCCCTTCCCCCATAAATTCTGTATCAGCTTCCATTGCTGATGAAAATTAAGGGTCAGCAAACACTTTCTGTAAAAGGCTAGAAGGTAAATATTTTAGGCTTTGAGGGCCACATTCCCCTGAGCCCCAGCCAGAAAGAAATTCTAGATCCTCCCACAAGCCTTGCCAAGCACCTGGACCTTGGCCCTTTCTAAGTTCCAGCAATCAACAAGCATTTTTCAGCTCAGCCTCTGAGAAGTGATCATATCCCACTGGGACAGGAATGTCCTCAATGTATTATTTAGGAAACGGGCTCCGGTCACATTGCAGTTCAAGAACAGTCCTGAGCAGAAACTCTAGGCCCTTGTGGGATGGATGCCCACCGACCCTTTTCCACCTCCCAGTCTCTGCATGGTGTCTCCCGCTTCCTGGGACATTCTTGACCCAGATCCTCCCATGACTGTCTCCTTGTCATTTTGCAGATCTCAGCTCAAATGCCTTCTGAGAGGGGCCTTTGGGAACCACCCTACCGCACACAGCTTCCTCCTATTCTCCATTGCTAGGACTTTCCAATTATTTCAGTGACCCCACAGTGAGAAATGCATTTGACATTGTGATGCGCACACACAACCGAGGCAAAGGTTCACAAAATAACATGTATCCTTACTGCATGTGAGTCAATGATAGCTTACTCCATGCCATTCCCTTTCATCCTATCCTAGTCCATCCTATCTCCTCACTCCTGCCCTCCTCCCTGTTCTCTGCCATTCCCTGTAGGTCTGCCTCTTGGGTAAACACTCTGCCCAGAACCAGCAGAGCCGTCCATTATCTCCCCCAGACAATTAGCAGCCTATTAAAGAACTCTATGCAAATGTGCCCTAATTGACCCAAGACACAGCAGCTCCTGGAGGAGAAGGATGACTCCAGATGGCTTAATGATAGGGATTTAGAAGTCCCTTCAGAAGTCCCTCTTGGGGAAGAGTGATCTGCACTTGGAGAAGGGCTGCCAGCTGCCTCATGGGTTGGCCAGTGGACTGGGTGACCTGCGCCTTGGGTCCCTCTCATCAAACCACTGTACAAGGGAGACTGTCAGTTCACCCCTTCATCTCTCTCCAACCCCCTGACCCTTTCTGCAACATGGCCCCTTCCCCAGAGCCCACAGTTTGGATATTTCGTTGACATATACCTCCGTGGGTCTCTGCCTTTTCAAATAAATTATTGTCCCCCCTTTATAAATAGACTTTTGAAAAGCCATTTTAGGTTCATAGCAAAATTAAGCAGCAAGTACAGAAGTTCCCATATAACCCCAGACCCTCCTCAAACAGCCTCCCCCTCCATCAACATCCCACGCCAGAGTGGTCCATTTGTTACAGTCGGTGAACCTACACTGACACATCATTATCACCCAAGTCTGCAGTGTCAGTTAGGGCTCACTCTGGGTGTTGTACTTTCTGTAGGTTTGGACCAATGTATAATGACATGTGTCCACCATTATAGTATCATACAGAGCAGTTTCACTGTCCTAAAAATCCTATACTCTACCTACTCACCCTCCCTCTAGGCCTCAGCAACCACTGATCTTTTTACTGTCTCTATAGTTTTGCCTTTTCCAGAATATAATATCGTTGGAATCATACAGTGTGCAGCTTTTTCAGATTGGCTTCTTTCACTTGATAATATGCATTTAAGTTTCCTCCATGTCGTTTAGCCCTGAATAATACTCCACTCTCTGGATGTACATACTCCTTTGGGTAAATTCCCATGAGCATGATTGCTGGATCGTATGGTAAGAGTATGTTTTGTTTTATGAGGTGCCCTTTGAAGACTAACTGTAGCTTATTGTGCCCTTTTGGTGTACCTAGCACCATGGTAAGAAGAGACAAATGAACAGTTTTCTCATTCAGTGCTGTCTATAACCCTGGAAGGCTTGGTCCTACGAGATCAAGGACCCAAGTCTTCCTCGGGTTCTTTGTCTCTTCTTTGTCTCGGTTCAGTGTCTCTTCTCTGCTCAGCTACTTTCTTCTCCTTCTTCTCTTTGCAGACTTAACTTTTGCTCTTTCTTTGGGCACGTGGTGACAGCTCCTGAGGCTACAGGTCCATAGTCTAAGTGATCAGCAAAGATGTGAATGTCTCAAATCCCAACTCCGTATTTCTGGGGCCAAGAATGGATTGACCGGTTTTAGATCTGAGCCTACCTATTATCCACCAGCAATGCCAGTGGGAAGGGTAATATGCTGCAAACACAGCCCCTGGGGTCTGCCTCTGTAAGCAAGGGGTGGGTGTCACACACTAGACAGATTCCTCAAAATGTGTCCTCCACACCTACCTTAGGTAGTCACCAATCATTACACCAACTCATTGAACCTTTATCTTTTTCTGAAGTCTGGGCAAAGGGTATTGTCATGAGAAGAGGTAAATGTTTTGTTTAGTTGGCCAAAGTTGTGGCAGAGAATGACTACCTACCAAGAAACTGTCATGACAGGTTTAGCATATGGTTAAGAGTGCAGGCCCCAGAGCCAGACTCCCTGGGCTCGAAGCCTGTTCCACCACTTGCTAGCTGTGTGATGCTGCACAGATGACTTCTCTGATTTCCTAATCTGTAAAATGGGGCTAACAAGTGGAACCTTTCTTATAGGGTTGTTGTAAGGATTACAAGTTACTCTCTAGACAGTGTCTGTCACATAGTTGGTGCTCAATAAATACTAGCCCACATTATTATTAGGGTGCTATATATTTTAAAAACAGTAGCTCATTTAACCCTCCTACCTTTCCAATGAGACAGGGTGGATTGGCCCTATTTTGCAGGTGAGAAAACTGAGTCACAGAGAGGCCGCTTGCTGAAGATCACACAGCCACCACCGCCCTAAGGCAGGTTCACATGCAGGAGTGTGTGACTCTGGCCCTGACCCCTTTCCATGTTTCCTCTCCGTGGCCATTCCTGTCCACAGTGGCCCAGCCTGACTCCCTGCAACAAGCGAAGATGGCTGTAAAGATTGCCCATGGAGCAAGAGGCACTAGAGTCATTACCCAGAGAAACAAAATTTTAATATTTATTTATAATGGACACCATATGCTCCCTCTGATTTTTTTATTTAATTACATCATGGCAGATGGCTGGGTGTTAAAGGCCATTAAGCTAATGGCACTTTGCCTTCTCATTTATTTTCTTGAGTTTTGGGGAAGATAAATGAAAGTGGACATGTTTGGCAGGCTGTGAGCACAGGGTAGTGCTGAGTGAGTTTCCTTCCTGGGAACAGAAGGAAGTTGGGGACCCAGGGGATTCTTTCTGGAGGTGGTGTGAGCAAGTGTAGGGGGCAACATATGGGTGTGCCTGGGAACCTGGTGAAGCTTTCCTGGTGTGTACATGCTTCCTGGTCAAAAAAGTGGGATTGTTGTGTCAAAGATTCTGCAGAATTGTTGCATCAAAGATCTGCAGAACCACAATATGTCCATCATGAGCACGATGGAATCATTAAATTACAGCACACCAGTGAATGGAAGGGTGTGTCCCAGAGAGAGTCTACCCACTGTACGGGGTGCAAAAGCCTTCCCTAGTGTTAATTGGGTTAGTAAAATTCTGGATTCCTAAGACAATGAGTGAAAGGACTTGGCATTTATAATGGCATTTCTTCTCAGGCTGTTTCATTAAGTCTTTCACTTGCCAAATGGCTAGTCCACCACCAAGAAGGGTGAGAAAGAACTTTGATTAAAGGAATTGGGGGTTATCTACCTGGAGAAGTGTTTGAGGCATGGCCATCCATATCTTCAGGCTCGGAAAGGTTCCTTTCATCAAGGCGTGGATTCAACTGAGGGATTAGTGGTTAAGACAGGGAATAGCTGCCTTGCTGGTCTGCATAGTGTCTGCCATGGCATCATGACACTGAGGCTCAGTTTTGCACTTGAATTCATCCTCCACTTTTTGTGTGCCTGGGCAAGTTACTTAATCTCTGTGAACCTTAGCTTTCTCATCTGTAAAGTGGGTATAATATGTCAATGTCTCATCATTGTTGAAAGGTCCTATATTGCTTTCCGGGGATCTGTATAAAGATTTACTTACAGGGTGTTTATCATAGCATTACTTATTTATAAAAGAGGGAAGACTGGAAATATTTTACATGTCTAATGATAAGGAAAATGTTGAAAAACCATTGATATGATATGAATCAACCATATTGATTCCTATTCTAAGGAATCAACTATTCCAAGAAATAAATACCACTGATAAGTAGTTCATTTAGGAAATAAAGAGTACACTTACTCCTGTCCTTCCCTGAGCGGGGAAGTGAGACAGGGAAGGGAAGAAATCAATAAAGGGTGTATTATTGAGTCATCTATTACAGAGGGTGGTTGAGACTAAGTCCCTCTGGAGAAATACACACTTCAGAGTTATTCCAGCTGAGGAGCAAGGGAGCTGGGGCATTTATACACCAACTCCCATCAGTCATTTTTTGCAACTGCTTCCAAATGTTAATATTCTAGCATGTCTTGCCTGCCAACCACACAAGCACAAAAACCATTCAAGGTGCTGGAGAAACCCCTCAGACAACCAGATGAACATTCAGAATTTAACTCTGTGGGTGGGGCACATACAGCATCCGTTACAGATCTACCAAACTGACCAAAAAGAAAAGGACTGACAACATTAAGTGTTGGTGTGGATTTGGAGCAGCAGGAATGCTCAAACTGTACTGGGGAAGTTGTGACTACAGCAACCTTGGAAAAAAACTGTCATCTTTTAGGATAATCATAAGATGCTCATACAAAAACAAAAACAAACAAAAACTAGTGCTTTCACTCCTAGGTATATATGCACCCTACATTAATTCTTATATACATGCGTCAGGAGGGAGGTGTGGGAATGTCTGCAGCAACTGGCAAGAGGAATCCATTCTATCCAAGCCACATGATCTGAGAATTAATGAGGGAGGAATTCCATGGAGAAAAATGGAGTCCTTGTATCAGAATGAAGGGGCACTGAACAGGCAAAACCACATGTATTCTCCAGAAATTATTATAAGATGTAGCATTTGCATCTAATATATATAAATATGATACATTTATATATATTGACTTATTTAGTTCTCATGCCAACCCTAAGAGATAAATTATATTACATCATCACTCTATAGATGGGGACACTGATGTTCAAAGAAGTTAATGACCACCTCAAAGAATGATAGTGGGGATTAAAAGGCACAATGGGAATAAGATGACTGGCACATAGTAAGTGCTCAACAAACACCAGTGACTTCTGATATTTTTATTATTAGAACAAGACTGAAATTTTACCTGGGCTCCCCAGTTTCTTGGAAACTTCCCAGATGGGTCTCCTACCCAGAACTCTTAAGAAAGCAAACCTTCGTGAACCTGATTTCTCGATAGCTATTTCTTGGTGAAGCTTGGGTGGTCTGGGGGTCAGTTGGTCGCTGGGCCTGCCCAGTCCCTCCAAACTGCCTCTGCCCCCCACCAAGTCAGATGCTGGGGATTGTAGAGAGGGAGTCAGACCCCTACCCAGCCTCACAGGCTTCCATTCTGACCTACCCTAGCCTCTAGAACCTGGAAGGGGGAGGCACACTTTTACTCCCAGGGGAGGTAAGGAACCACAGGGCAGGCTATGCCTCTGTTTTTCTTTCCCCTGCAGGCAGCTCTTCCCCACATCTTCAAGTTGGCAGCTCAACACCAGAGCCTCATTCTGGTGCTAAAAATAGGCTGTGTTTAGACACTTTGAGGCTCCTGCTGGAAACATGAACTGCAGTAACCGAATGCTGCCACTCCCACAAAGGGGGCCTCTCAGCCTCCTCCCTGTGGAAACTCATGCCAGCCCTGGGAGGGAGGCAGAGTAGAGGTCATCAACCACATTTAACAGATGGGGAAACTGAGGCTTAGAGAGGTGTCACTTAAAATAAAGGGGGATGAAGTCATGATAGCCAGCCCTGTGGATTGTCTCATCGAATCCTCCCCACACCTCTGGGAGGGGCATTCTATGGTTGACTTAACTTTATAGAGAGAAGATGGCAGCTCAGAGAGATGAAGTCCCCTGTCTGGACCTCACACCTGTAAGTGAATGACAGGAGGGGATATTAATACAATTATGATCCTCAACATGCTATGAACAAATAGAAACAGAGAGAAGTGGGTTGCTGAAGGCCAACAGCCCCCGTCTCACCCAGAGTTGTAGACACATTATCTGTGGATTGGGAAGAAACATCACACCTTGCCTTGCAGCTATCCCAGAGGGAGGAGTGTGGGAGAACGTATTTGTAAAACCTTCAAACACAGTACCCAGCATATAGTAGGTATTCAACAAATGCAGTTAGTTTCATTTCCCCATTCCCTTTGAGGCAGAATTTCTCTCTGGAGAGAGATAGCAGAAAGAGAGACGATGACAGACTAGAGAGAGACTTGGAGAGATAGAGATGGAGAGAGAGGCAGGAGAGAGAGAATGACAGATGGATGTGGGAGGCAGGGGAGTCTGGGATACCTTTGAGGACATGCGGCTTTGGCTCAGCCGAATCCTGGAACCCTTGAACCCCAGAACCACCCAGTGCTGAGTAACACAAATGCTGCCTCCACAGAGCCCTGAATTTACAGTTCTCCAAGGCTGTCACCTGAGTGTTTTGTCCAGTATGTGAAGCCATGGTTGTAGGTTTAAGCCCTGGGGGAATAAACCTGACTGTTTTTACGCATTTTTCTCTACCAGTGTTTCTTAGGACCCTCCTATGTACCAAACAGCCTTATCACCTCCGGCTCAGATTCCAGAGGGCTCTTCCTCTGGGTGAGCCCCCGCCTCCTCCTAGCCCCGGCAGGATGCTGTGGGATGACTCAGGTCAGCACCTTCCCTCCCCAGGAGGAAAGAGAGCTCTGAAAGTCGGGGGTGGACACAGCCCCTTTCCACACGGTCCACATCCCTCCAGCAGATCTCCTTCATTTTCCACATCGCCCGTGCCTCAGTCTCTTTCTGTTCCCTGCCAGCTCCTAACGAGCTCATTATCCTCTTAAAGCCCATTTGGCACCTACTTAGAGAAGAGATGTGTTGGAATATGAAAGAACAAAGAGGGAACAATGAAAAAGGACTAGACCCAGAAATATCCTCAGAGAGGCAGAAAGCCACAGGGAACACTACAGCTGAAAACTTTGCTGTCTCCACAACAGCAAATGTGCTGAGGTGGCAAATGGCTTTCAAGTGTCTCACATGTGCCCTTGAGGGGGCGGGGGTGGGGCTTATCTTGAGCATCTCCTATGCGTCAGGTATTCCTCCTACAATGTTTAATTCAGTCCTCCCAGCAACATACTTTTTAGGGGAGAAGTCAAGATCCTTTAGGCCACTTTACAGGTGAGGAAACTGAGTCTTGCTGAGAAGGGATGTCTTGCCCCAGTCACTCACCTGGGGGAATAGAAGAGGAGGATTTGAACCCAGGTCTGTTTGCCTGTGGAGTCCACCTCTGTTCTTGCCTGAGTGCCTCTGGAAGGGCTGGTGTCCCCTTGCCCATCCCACAAGGACTGCTGACTTTTTCTCATCCCAGCCCAGCTGCAGAAACATCTGGCACATGTGTTGGCACAACCATGAAACCTCAGTGGATTCTCATGCGCGTTTTGAGAACACAGTCCCAACTCCTGAGCTTGGCATCCAAGGCTTCCCATGATCTGGCTCCTGCCCACTGCTTGGCTGTGTTCCCAGCCCACAGTCCCCCAAGCTCCTTTGTTTCTTCCCCCTCAGTGATGCACCCTCATGTGGGCTGTTCCTCTTCCCTGGGCTAACCTTGGGTTGCTCCTTCACCCAGAGAATTTTGACTCCTTTTGCAAGACCTGCTGGCTCAAAGACTCCTCCATGGGGAAGCCCTCTATGGTCCCCCCAATTCGTTGCAGACCCTCACTTCCCTTGGCTCCCACATTCCATGGCTTCTCAACCCAGGGTCCAACCAACCCCCCCCACCCCCGATATTTTAAGCCAAATTCTGGGAGCTTACATGCAAGGGCTTTTTTTTCTTGGCATAGATCTATAGTTATGAGATCCTCAAAGAGTTACAAGGCCAGAATAGACATACAGTTAGGAATATAGGCTTTGAAATCAGGTGGCATTGGGTTTACCACCCTGCTGCCACTTACTCGCTCTGTGACCCTGAACAACTTACCTAATCTCTCTGATACTCATTCCCCTCTTGTATAAAAATAGATACAGCTCTCCCTCATAGAACTGTTCAAATGAGAGTATGTATATGTGTAGAAGAATGCCTGGCATATATTAACTGTTCAATAAACATTAACTATAATATTGATTGCTGTATCTTGTACACACATCTACTATGGGATTTATCATAGTCTGTCTAGCATAATGATTGTTTACATTGCTTTCTCCCTCAGTTGACTGTGAATTCTCTGAAAGCAGGGACTGTGAATTATTTATTCCTGCATCTCAAACACATACATAGTAGGCAATCTGCATATGTTTTTAAATAAATGGAAGAATGAGTGGATGACTGGATGGGTGGAGAGTTGGGTGGATGAATGGGCTGCTATAGTTCAGATGGATAGATGAATGGATGTATAGTTGGACAGATTAATGAATAGATTAATGGTAGGTGGTTGGGTGGCTCAGTGAATAGATGGGTAGATGAACTGCTGGAAGGCAAATGGATGGATGGATGGATGAATGAATGGATGGGTGGGTGGATGCTGGATGACAGACAGATGAATGGTTGGATGGATGGATAGATGGTTGGCTTAATGACTGGATGGGTAGGTGGACTGCTGGATGACAGACAGATGGATGGATAGATGGACGGATAGTTTGCCTTTACAAAGGCATGGATTTTTGTCTGTTTTGTTCACTTATTTATTCCAAGTGCCTACAAGGGTGACTGGTGCATAGTATGTGCTCAGTACTTAGTTCTTGAATAAGTGGGATGGCGAACTCTACCTTAAACCACAGTTAAATGCCCACACTACTGTCTGGATTAGGAGAGTATGTTACAATTTGTATCTTCCATTGGCTGACTATGGAATCTCAGGCGTTGGCTAAGATGGTCATGGGGCCCCCTGCTGGTGGTAATATGAAAAAGCATTGCCTAAATGGGGTTTTCTGTTTTCTAATTTACATTGTATCTTTCCTCTTGACTGATGATCCTGAACACTTACTCATAAAGCTGTGGTTCTCAACTCTCTGTGCTCATTACCATTATCTGAGAGCACTGGTTACAGCTGTGGGTTTCCCCCTCAACCAGACATTCTGGTTGGAAAAGTTAGGAATCTATATTCACCAGGTTCTCAGGTGATTCTGAATCAGTTGTTTCTCAGACCCACACCTGGGAGACCCTGACAAAGGGCGATGCTGGTAACTGAGAGGCTGTAAGGATGGGCTACTGTCTGGGGGGCTGTCTCTGAATTCTCAAGTGATGTCCAGACTATGTTGGAAAGAGGCAGAGTCAAAGAGACACTGATTAAGAGCTGTGATTTGCGATTTGGACTGTCCTGGGTCCAGATCCCAGCTCCATCACTCACCAGCTGTGTGACCTCCATTTCCTATCCGTAAAATAGGGAAATAGTTACCTCCCATAGGAATGTTGAGAGCAATAAAGGAGACAAGTGTAGATGGCTGGGCACAAAGCTGAGCACATGGTAGACACTCAACAAACACTGAATGGACAAATATGCTGCTAAATAACCCTACTTTCCTTCTTTTTCCTTTTCTTCCTTGGATAGAGGAGAGGGGCTATGGATTTTATTTCTCCCACTAGAATGTGAGCTCTATGAAAGACGGGATTTTGCCTGTGCTGCTCACAGCTTAATTTCCAGCACCTAGGACAGTGCCTCACACAAAGTAGGTCTCACTGAGTGTTTGTTGGAAAAAAAAAAATGAATGAATCTGGTCTGGTTCAGAATTGCCCAGGTTCAGCAGGTAGTTCAGCAAGGACCTTGAAAGTACTTTTCAGACTTAAGGGAATCCTTGGATCAGTGTATATTTGACAAATATATAGGAAGTATGGAGCAAAGCAAACCACTGGCCCATAAGAACCTGTGCTTGTCCAAGACAAAGTTTGTCCCCAAACTAGGGCCCACTAGGATCCAGGCCCCCAAATTCCCAGTTTGGTGTCAAGAAAAAGGCAGTGTTCTAGAAGACTCAGAGATGCTCTTTATCCAGCACTGCTCTTAAGCTGTTTCATGCCATTGGTGGTTTCCTCCCCTCTCCGGGCCTCTGCATTTCCCTGTAGGATGCTCAAGAACACTCTGGGTTCTGTGCTTTGGTGAAGGGGCTTCTCATGCCTGTGTCTCTGCTGTTTTGCAGGTGGCATCCCTGAGTCCTGATGCCTGACTGGATGGAGACCCACCAGCTTCTGTTCCCATGAGGTAGAAAGGCCAAGCTTGGTCTTCAGCTGGGGAAGAGGCCAGAAACAAGGCCCCCAGTGAAATAACCCAGATCCATTGGGCTGAGGAGCAGAGAAAGAGCAAGAAGTGAACTGCAGCTGCTGGTAACCCTCAGAAACCTTCTCCAATTGCTATTGTCACAGTTCTTTGGGAACACTCTGAAGTGAAGAACAATATGTAGGAAAATGGGACCAACTTATGTGTGTTCTGAGCCTCAAAACCCCTTTGTTGGCTCAAAGAAGCTCATCTTGAGTTTGGGAAGGCTGGTAAGCTCCGTCCTTTCTCATGGCCTCAGCCAAGCATTGAACTTGCCCTCCCCTTCTGGCCTTGGTGATCACTTTTTCAGGAAGAGTGAGACTGAGGACCCCCAAGTGTTCCATCCCTAAGGAAAACTTGGGAAACCAAGCCTCTTCCATCCCCTCCCAAGCACCTCAGCCAAGCCCCAGAGAGCCAGTCCGGAATGATCCCGTTATGGCCAAGCTCTGGTTCAAATTCCAGCGGTACTTCCGCCGGAAACCTGTGCGTTTCTTTACCTTCCTGGCACTCTACCTGACTGCTGGGAGCCTTGTCTTCCTTCACTCTGGCTTTGTGGGCCAGCCCGCTGTCTCGGGGAACCAGGCGAACCCCGCCGCTGCAGGAGGCCCAGCTGAGGGTGCTGAGCTGCCCTTCTTGGGTGACATGCATCTGGGCAGAGGTTTCCGGGACACAGGTGAAGCCTCGAGCATCGCTCGCAGGTATGGACCCTGGTTCAAAGGCAAGGATGGGAATGAGAGAGCCAAACTTGGTGACTACGGTGGAGCCTGGAGCCGAGCCCTCAAGGGGAGGGTTGTCCGGGAGAAGGAGGAAGAGCGAGGTAAGAGCGAGGAAGATCTGGACACTGACGGGTTGGGGAGAAGGGAGGAGATTCTAACAATGTAATAACAGCTGTCAGTTTTCAGTGTTTAACAGGAACCAGCTGTCATATAGTTGTAGCTATAAATAGATAGCGCCTGCCATTATCATCCCCATTGCACAGAGGAGAAAATTGAAGCTCAGAGAGATGAAGCAGCTTGCCCAAGGTCACACAGCTTGTCAACAGGCAAGTTTGGATTTGAACTCCACATCTATCAGAGGTCAAAGTCTGACTCTCCCCTGCAGCCCTTCACAGTCCTTGTTAAATATACATGAAAATAAAAACAATGAGCATTTATTGGGTACTTACTAGGCACCAAGTACTGTTTCCAAGCACTTTACACATATAGAAACATCACCACAACTATAGGAGATAGATTTTATTTATTCCCATTTTAAAGATGAGGAAAGTGAGGTACCAAGAGCACAAGATTACACAGCTAAGTGGCAGAGCTTCTGCTCCACCAGACTGTCTCTCAGTCCATCTTGCTGGGTCCCTTGGTGATGGAACTCAGGGGAGATCATTGCCCTGGATAGATTTCGTTGCATTTTCTCAGCCATTTATAATCTAAAAAGGCTTTTCTTCATGAGTGCATTACCTTATTTGATTTTCATTACACTTCATGGGCTTAAACAAGGCCCCTATGATCCTGTGCCCAGTTAACAGATGTGGAAACTGAGGCTTGAAGAAGGGAAGACACTTGCCCAAAGCTGCGCAGCTGGTCAGCAGCAGGAACAGAGTTTAAATCTGATCCATCTGGCCTGAACGCTCAGTTCTCTAAGGCTGTCTCCTAGAGTCCACTGGCATCTACCCATCCAACCAGTATGCTAGGGAGGAACCCACAACCCCTACAATTCATAAGATTAACACAAATGGACATTTCAGAAATCTGGGCCAGATGGTTTGGGAGAATAAACCACCAATCAGGGCAGATGGAAAACCTCACTAGCCTTTGTGTTCTACTGTGATTCAGCTCATAAAAAACCCTTCTACCATGGAAGGAAGCAGGATTAATGGAGGGGATTCATCTTGGAACACATTCTCCTGCCCCAGTCCTGCCCCCGACCTGGCCTGGGAACCATCTAGAAGACTCTATCTTTCTGCCCTCAGTAATTTCCTAGACTTCTGCTTCTTCAAGAACCAACGCTCACAGGGAGGCAAAGGAGATGTTGGAGGTGGTAGAATGGATCAGAGGATGTGGATTCATATTCCGGCTCTACCCCCACCAGCCATGTGGCCGAGGCAAATGATTTTACCTTCTCCGGCCTCAGTTTTGAAATCTGTAAAATGGGGATTTTACTGGATGCTCCTGAGAGTTCAATGAGACAAGGGTCATGAAGGCCTAGCACTGAGTAGGTACTTAGAGGTGCTCAGGAAGTGCTCCTGGGATCTCCCTGGGGATCATCTTATAGGTATAGGTGAGGTGTGAAGTGCTGCACCCCAGCCACTCCAAACTCCATTCTGGCCTTTGAAAGCCCCAAAGTCCTCGCCAGCCAACACCTTGAGATATGCTCCCCATAATGCTTAGGACAAATTCCAGACCCCTCCCATAGTCCACCTCTCCAACCTCATCTTATAACGCCACTCCCCTCACCATGCTCTGCCCCACTGTCCTTGCAGTTCATTGAACACACCAAGCCTGTTTCTACCCTAAGATCTCTGTATATGCAGTGCCTTCTATCTGGGATGCCATCTCCCCAAATGTTTGCATAGCTCCCTTCTTCCTTTCCTTCAAGTCTTTAATCAAACCTCGCCTTCCCACAGAGACCATCCCAGAGCATCCTAACTCAAATAACCCCACTTCCTACTCAGTCACAACCACATTCCCTGACTCTATTTTCATCATAACACTTATCGCCATCTGAAAGCATCTCATTTATGTGTTTGCCTCTTTGTTTAAGATCAGCCTGTTCTACTGGACTGTCATCTCCAGGAGGGCAGGGCTATTTCCTGTCCCGCCTGTCTGTGTTCTATCAGCACCTGGGACAGCCCCTGGCTAAGTGCTGTTGCTGAACACCTATTTGTTGAATGGGTGAATGACTGGATGAATAAACGAATGAATGACTATCCCTCTGCCTGGAGTACCTCTACAGCATTAGCTCTACTCTTCCTCCAAGTCTCATCTTTGCTAATCTTCAAGAAATTTTCCCTGATCCCCTTACAGGCTTGATCAAATGCTCTTCCTCTATGCTCCCTGGCATGGCCCTTATATGAATGGCAATTGTGTATGTTTGTCCATGTCCCCTGACAGAATATGAATTCCTTATGGTGTAGATGATACACAAATGACAATGCTTCTCATTTGTTGTGAGAATGAAATACTACCATCAATACCGCTAATAATAATGACCATTTCTTGAGTACCTACTTCACACCAACCACTTGTCTATTTGCTTTTCATGTATTATTTGAATGAAATGATATATGTAACATGCTTATAATATCCTCTGGCTCATAGTAATAGGTCACTTAATAGTTGCTGTCCTTGTTATTTGTAGTAATATTAGCTGATATCTAGTGAATGATCATTACAGGCTAGACCATGTTATGTGTTTCATTGACTCATTTAATTACTACAACCCAGTAAGTTAGGGATTGTTATTCCATTTCACAGACGGCAAAACTGAGATCCAGAAAGAAATCACTTACCCTAGTTTACACAAGTCAATAGTGGAGGAACTGAGGTTTAAAACAAGGTCTGTTTAATTCCAAAGCTTGTGAGAATTCTTCTATACCATGCCAATTGCACCCCCACCATGCCTTACCCAGCAATCTTATATATTGTATAAAGTGCAGAGAGAAGGAAGAGAAAAGAAGAACGTAGCCCCAAGCCCAGGGCTCTCAGCAGACAGCCTTTGGAATCAGGCAGTATTATTAAGAAAGCACAAATCCAGCCTGTCCTTGATTAACTTATTCAGAGTTCAGCAAGGAAAGACAACATATTAGATTAACGCTAATAAAAATGAGACGCTTCTTCAGCCTGACGCTAAACTCATTTTGTTTTCTCCAAGGCTGGCAAGGGCTCTGCTTGATGCAGTGATGCAGGACTCAAGCCGTAGAGGATTCAGAGCCCATCATGGCCCAGAAGTGGGAGGGGAGGAGCTGCACCCAGGCTGAGCTGAGGCTGGGCAGGAGTCTGAGTTCTTTGGTGTAACTGACACCTACCATGTGCCAGTCATTTACCTAGGCCTCTCTAGGTTCACATGGCCGTGTGAAGGCCTGTACTTTGAGCAGCCAAATCAGGGTTCAAATCCCAGTTCTGCAACTTGCTGGCTGTGCAGCCTTGGGCAGGTCGCTTTACCTTTCTGACACACCATTTCCTCTTTGGGATAAAAAGTACTTAACATCAGATGGCATTGTGATGATTACATAAGGTCAGTTCAGCGTGTGCTCTCTAAGTGCCAGGTGCTGTTCAAAGCATTTACGTCTGTTACATCACATAATCTTCCTAGTAATGAAGGAAGATAGACACTGTTATTAACTCCATCTTACAGGAGGGAAACTCAGGCACAGAGAAGTTAAGTAACTTGCCCAAGATTACCCACCTGGGGGAGGGAGTAAACCAGTATGTGAACCCAGGTGTTGTAAGTCTTACACCTGAACCTTAACCACTACATCACATCACTTCTCAGTGTACAGAAAGTACATGCCAGCTATTATTATTATAATAAGCTGGCATACCACCTTAATACATGCCAGCTATTATTATTTATACTGTAATTTTGCAGGAGAAAACGGGGGAATAGAAGTAATGTGAATTTCCTAAAGTCACACAGCTAATCTGGGGCAGAGCCAGGAGCTAAACCCACTTTGACTTCAAAGGCTGTGCTGCTTCTATTTCCATGAGATTACAGAGAGGCTTGGGCTGGGTGTGAAGGTGGCCATGGGAAGATTTAGTCTGCATTTTTTGGAAGGATAGCAGGAGCACCCACTTCCCATCTCCTCCAGCTGGAGATGCAATGGCTGCAGGTTACTGAGGTGCTCTGTGTCAGGGACTGTTTGTCCATATTCTCCTTTCAGCTTTATATCAGGTAAAAATATTGAGTGCCATTTCACGATGAAGAAACAGGCTCAGAGAGGTTCAATTATTTGCCCAACATCACACAGATGCCAAGAGGCAGAGCTGACTCCAGCCCAATTTGATCAGAGTCCAAAGCCCTTATTCTTAACCACTGGACTTGTACTACCTCTTTCTTAAAATATATGATCTCTAACTTCATTCATTCATTCATTCATTCATTCCAAATTTATCAAACACCTACTACATGCCCAGATCTTTGCTGGGAGGTGGAGATACAGGAATGATTCAAGCACAGGTTGTGACTGTTCCTCAGAAGAAAAAGCTGTGCTTTTCCCCATTATAACACCTTTTCATTTTATTAAAAATTCTTCTACAATAAGCCAAAATTATTTCTAATTTGAAAAAATAATGGACAATACTAAGAAAATTTAGAAAAGTTTTGGGGGACCCCAAAGGAGGGACCTCATTCAGTCATAGGGTATCACAGCTGGCTTTCTGGGAGAGGAGATGGGTGAGCTTAGTATGTAGGATCCTTATGCCTTGACCAAAGTGAGTGGTGCATCCCTTCTGCCCTGGGGAAGCCTAGATATGAGCAGGAAATTCCATCGCCGGTACAAGGAAATCCGGGCAGCACTGGCTGGTCTTCTGGAGGGACCACCTTCCAGTGTTTCAGAGAATCTCCAGGAGAAAAAGTATTTCTTGTGTCTTCCTTCTGTGCCAGACCCTGTGATAGGCTCAATGCATCAAATTAATGTTACTTAGGTCATGCTTAACAATATCTTTGTATTAGCTTTCTCAGGCTGCTATAACAAAGTATCACACACTGGGTGGCTTGAACAACAGATATCTATTATCTCACAATTCTGGAGGCCAGAAATCTGAAGTCAGGGTGTTGGCAGGGCCATGCGCTCTCAAAGCCTCAAAGGGAGACTCTGTTCCATGCCTTTCTCCTGGTTTCCAGTGTTCCTGGCCATCCTCAGCAACCCCTGGCTTGCAGCCACATTACTCCAATCTCTGCTTCCATTTTCACATGACCATCTCGTTTGCGTCTGTGTCTTCATATAGCCTTCATCTGCCTCTGTGTCTTCATATAGCCATCTTGTTATAAGGACACCAGTCATATTGGATTGGGACACAACCTACTCCAGTTCAGCCTCATAACAAAATTCCATCTGCAATGACCCTATTTCCAAATAAGGCCACATTCTAAGGAATTGAGAGTCAAGACTTCAACATGTCATTTTGTTGGGGGGGTGGACAGGGCACACAATTCAGCCTAGCAACCCTAGTTGAATTTTTGCTCCCACTTTTCAGGTGGAGAACTGCACCTCCAAGTGCTTGAGTAATATTTGAGGCTATTGCAGCATCATATGTGGGATTTGAACCCAGATCTGGTTGACTCCAGTACAGCGTGAGGCCTCCTATTCGTGAATCTGTTCACAAACTATAAATCAGAGGCATACAAATTAGTTCATGTTTAGCTACCCTTTCAACAAATCACCTTCATTGAAGAGAGCAAAATTTCATGAAAAGATTAATTGTAGCAGAAGAAAAAAGTAAAGGGGGAAAAAAACTGCCACCAGGAGGGTTCTTTTCAGATGCCGGTTTCTATACTGGAGATAAATAGCCCAGCCGGGGTGACTTTGCCATTTCAGCAGTCTACAGACTGCTGTGGAGACGAACTGATAGATTATGTGAACGTGGCCATTAATCCACCCTCAAGTGGCCTGTGATTTTGTCCCTGTTTTACATATCTGACCTCCTGTCTCTGAGAGATTCTGCTACCACAGCAGGATTTGAAGGTGGAGCCCTGAGGAATGCCTGAAGAGGATTTTAGTGGGCTGGCAGTAACCATGCTAATGAGCTCAGCAGGGTGATACAACTCTGAGGACAGGGACCATGGTTGTATTGGTCGCAGCCTGCACCAAAGGTCCGTGGGAAAGGGGTCACCAGATCTTTCCCAAGACAGGAAGGAAACTGACTCAATATTGATATCCTGATCCATGGAGGTCAGCCCATTAATCAGGCCGTGATGCATAACATGCCTGTGTTTTCCAAAAGCATTAATAAAGAACCATGTATCTTCCTCTCCCTCCTGTTGACAGATAAGGAAACAGGATCATTCGTTCATTCAACAAGTCTTTGAGCGCCTGTTGTGTGGGACATCTCAGCCTGATGCCTGGTCTGGTGCGAGGAAGGGGATAGGGCACCATTTAAAAGCCCAGGCTTATAAAAAAGAATAAGATCATGTTTCCTGCAGGAACATGGATGGATCTGAAGGCCATTATTCTTAGCAAACTACTGCAGGAACAGAAAACCAAATACCGCATGTTCTCACTTTTAAGTGGGAGCTAAATGATGAGAACACATGGACACAAAGAGGGGAACAACAGACACTGGGGACTACTTGAAGGTGCAGGGTAGGAGGAGGGAGAAGAGGAGAAAATATAACTATTGGGTACTACGCTTAATACCTGGGTGACAAAATAATTTGTACAACAAACCTCGTGACATGAGTTTACCTATATAACAAACCTACACATGTACCCTGCACTTAAAATAAAGCTTAAAAACAAATAACTAAAAGCCCAGGCTTTGGGGAAGATGGTCCTATGGTAAAAATCCCAGATCTTCTCCCAAGGAACCATGCCACTTCCCAGCTCCCTCCTCCTCCTGGGCAGGTCTCTCTGGGGAGACACCTCCTCCCAAGACATCTCCTCCCAATCCTGGACTCAGTGTGGCATATAGGAAGGGGCAAATTTGAATAGACAGACCTGGGCATGGATTTGGTCTGAGACCCTCACTGTGGGGTGGACTCGGGCAAGTTGCTAAGCTTGAGTATCAGTGTAGTAGTTAGTGCTCCCCCTACCCCGGTGCCAAGGGACAAAAATCCACCTTGAACCAGCTTAAGCTAAAGAAGAAAATGCATTGTGTCATGTCATCAAACTACAGCAGTGGCTCTGCTGGACTGGATTTTCAAATGTATAATTGGTGGTCTTCTTCCTGTCACTGTCATCTCTGCTCTTCTATGCCTTGGCTTGTTTGTTCTCCTACACAGATTGGCCTTGGTGCCAGGGACTGGGCTGGTGGTAGCTCTGGGGTTATAGCACCTGGGAGAGGCAGATTTCTTCCTCCCAGCTTTACTCTATTGGAATGCAACAAATGGGTCATGTGTCCTTCCTTGAAGCAGTCACTGGCTGCTGGGATGGACAATATGATTGGCCTTGCCAAGGTCATCATGTCTCCTGTGGTCAGGGAAAGTAAGGTCTGCTGATGGAAAAACCTATCTAGAGCAGATGCTTTGAAGGCACAAACAGTCCACTACAGTCCACCCCTTCACTCCATGATGGACATGCAATGGACATGCCCACATACATCTTTACTCCCATTAATTTGCTTATAAAAATCTTATCTAACATGATCCACTCTTCCATAGGTAGCCGAATGTGCCTATCCTTACCCTAAGGTGAAGTCACCCAAAGTCCTATCACATCCAAATTCAAGCCCAGCATTTCTGCAGCATGAGCATTCCTCCCCTTCAGGTCTTGGGGTTGCCAAAGAGAATTGAAACTTCCTCAAGTATAAGATGGTTGGAGGACAGACCTGGGCTTTAATTTGAAGTCAGATGCTACAAGCTGTAGGAACTTGGACAGATGACATAGGTTCCCATTGCATTTTGAAAAGAGGAAAAGCAGATGTGACATGAGTAGTTACCAGTCAGAACATACACAATATGCCCAAACTAAGATTTGCTTCTAAGGTAAACATATAGAAGAGTCACTATGATCAGTTGCCTCATCTCTAAAATGGGTTCATAAGAAGTTTGTGAAGATTGAATTTTTAAAAAATGAGACATGGCCCATAGTAAAGTAGATAGCATGTAGTAGGTGTTCAACACATGATAGTTTTGTCTCCTCTGTTTCTGTCTTTGTCTCTCTCTGTCTCTCTCACACACACACACGCACATGCACACACACACATACACAATCTGCTGATCTGATGACAAAGACTTCAGGCCACCAAAATAAATCAAACTTTACCCCCTCTCTTCCCTTCCCTCTCTCTCCCTCCCTACTCCATCATCCCTCCTTCCTTCCTTTCCTTCCTTCTCTTTCTCCTTCCAGCTCCCTCTATTTTTCCCTCCTGCCTATCCTACAGTGCATCTTTAGACACTCAGTCCTCTAGGGAATGGCTGAACTGAAGTTAGTGTGCAGCCCTTGCCCACGTGGCCACAAAGTGCTCTCTCCCAGCTCAGGTATGAACAGCATTCGTGCCCCAAGTCAAGGGCTGTGACTCCATCTGTGATGGGAGGGGCACGCGCTGTTGAACAAGCACAGAGACAAGACCCGGGCTTCTCCAGGGCTGTCACTGTCTGGTGTGCCTGCTCCAGGGAGACAATGCTTCTTTTAAAGATGGACTGTTCTTAGTCGAGCAAATCACCTCTGTCTTATGAAGGAAATTCAAGGTGATCAGGTCGAGACACATCTCCAGCGGGGCTGAAAAAAATAGTGCACTTAGCAGAGCCATGTCCAGGGGAGTGATTGCTCAGTAATGAGCCTGCATTCTCTGCTAGATCCTGCTGTCCACCACAAGGAAGTGGGGAAAGAAGCTCACAGTTTAAACTAGACAGCTGCCTAGCAAGGAAGTGAGTAAGTGGCATTTAGTATTTTCTTCAATCATTCCCCTATAAGGGACATTTAATTCCAAGTGCTGGCTGGATCCTCAGTCTAACCTCCAGTTACTGATTTGGGGGTCTCATAGACCTGGATTTAAACCTTTATTCTGTGAAAAATTAGCTATGGGTCTTAGGGAGGCCACTTCACCTTTCTGGGTCACTGTTAAATCGTCTAAGAGCATGACAGTGTCAGTGTTCTCCACTTCACATGGGGGCATTACAAAGATCCCCCAACTCAGAAACAAGCAGTTCAGAACACAGGCTCTGAAGCCAGATTGCTTGGCTTCAGCTCTGAATCCACACATATGAACTGTGTTACTTTGAGCAAGTGACTTCTCCAGGCCCTTTTCTCTTCTGTATAAAATGGTAATAATATTCTCATAGGATCACTGTAAGGCTGCAAGGAGACAATGTATATAAAGCACTTACCAAAGTGGATGTCCAAATAATAATAATAATAATTTTAAAAACATATGGGAAAAGACATTATAAATGGTGAAGTGCAATTTTCATGTATGGGGGTTACTATTTACCATAAAGTACAGGAAAAATGTTTACTACTTTAAGAAAACTAAGTGTATGATTTATAATTGGATGGCTATTTCACATTATTTAAAATTTTCCTTTGAATGGAAACTTGATCATCGTGACCCACAATAGAGGAAAACTGTAAAGTACTTTACACAGCACTGTGAATGGCCAGTTTCTTATTCTACTCATCTTAATTTGATGCCCATCATATGCAAGACACTATGGTAGAAACTTTTACATAAATCATTCTATTTTAACCTCACTGGATTGTTATTTTTGTTCCTGATTCAAATAAAACTAGGTCTCTGAAAGGTTATCTGGCTTTAACTTTCTAGGCCCATGCTAGGAAGTAAACAAAGTGAAATGAGGACCTAGACCTTGAGATAGCTAAGTCCAGGGCACTTTCCAAGGAAAAATAAATGTCTTAAGGCAGCTTGTAGAGATAGTAACATGTTGTCAAATGTTAAGCCTTTTAGAGCTGTCTTAATGCAAGAAACAGGAAGCTCTGTTTGGTGCTTAGGGAATGGCCTTGGCTTGGGTTCCTGGATGCCCAGCTGTCACCAGGTGACCTCAAGGGCTTGGCTGCAGCCCACAGAAGGCTTCCCTCCTCTCTGTTGGTCTCCACTGCCCTGACTAGACCAGGTTCTGCCAAGACAAATGACTTTCACTCTCTCATTTCTGCCCAAAGGAAGGACTTGACATTAAAAGGTCAACAAGGTCACATAACCAGAGACACATTGGTGAGACTTCCTCCTGTAACCCTTGCAGCTTTGTCCCCAGCCATCTCTGATGTTTTCCTTTCCCCAAAGCCAAGTACATCGGCTGCTACCTGGATGACACCCAGAGTCGGGCCCTTCGAGGAGTGTCCTTTTTTGACTACAAAAAGATGACCATCTTCCGTTGCCAGGACAACTGTGCTGAACGGTAGGGTCCCAGCATCCCAGACTTGTCCATTTCAGGCCCTTCCTTCTCAGATTCCTGCCTGTGGTATTCTTTGCCCTGCTATGGGAGGGTGTGTTGAAGGGTGAGCACATGACCACAGGAAAGGTTGATGCAAGGGTGTGTGTGCATGGTGTGTATGTGTATGAGCACATCCATACAACTGAGGACTGCTCAAGAGTTGATCTATGGAAGTCTGTGGTTGTGCAACTGTGTCATACTGTGTCTGGGAACAATTTTGTAGCATACAGGATACAGGGTCAGCTAGCTGTGTTTGTGAGCTTAATGCCAATATGCAATGATCTTTAAATAATAGTGGCCGTGTATGCAGGAGTCTTTGTGAATATGTGTGCAATGGCTGAGAATTGTGCTTATGTGTGTAGGTGTCTGATTGCATTTGTTGAATGTACAACACTGTGTTGAGAGCATGCAAGATTGTGAAGAATTGCACACAACTTAGAAATACTCCATTAGATGTGCGTGTGCATGCAGATGAGGGCTGTAAGCATAAGGCTTGCAAGATGTCCACATGGAGGGTAAGGTGAAGGTATCTAATAGTTTCTCAGTATATAAACTCCTTGTTTTTCTCCAAGGGAGAAACACTTACCTGTTCAGACAGTGTTTTCCAATCTAAGAAGACAACGATGATTTTTATTAGACATGCACTGGGAGTAGGGGGGAGGGAGTTGATGTTTTGAGAGTGGACAAGTCCCCAGAGGCCTGGTGAACAGGGACAGGACCCCTGGGGGCACCGTGGGGCTGAGCTGAGCTTCTCTCCTTGTTTCTTGGGCCCCTTGATCTTGTAGTAGCTCAGGAAGAGGCTCTAATATGCTCACCTTCAGGCTCCAGGCGGCTGTCTCTGACAGTCACAAGCTCTGCCAACCTCAGCTGCATGCCTGGTGTGGAAATGGGCAAGTGGGTGACCACCGAGAGACTTCCTGCTGTTCTTTATTTTTTGTTTTTTATTTTTTATTTTTTTGAGATGGAGTCTTGCTCTGTCACCCAGGCTGGAGTGCAGTGGCATAATCTCGGCTCACTGCAACCTCTGCCTCCCAGGTTCAAGCAATTCTCCTGCCTCAGCCTCCTGAGTAGCTGGGACTACAGGCGCATGCCACCATGCCTGGCTTTTTTTTTTTTGGGGGGGGGTATATTTAGTAGAGACAGGGTTTCACCATATTGGTCAGGATGGTCTCGATCTCCTGACCTCGTGATCCGCCCGCCTCGGCTTCCCAAAGTGCTGGGATTACAGGCGTAAGCCACCAAACCCGGCCCCTGCTGTTCTTGATTAGGAAACACTACCCCCTTTAATATCAGCTGCCTGGGGAGCCCACTGTTAAAATCCTGAGCCCAGGACCCTCTCCAATTTGAAAAGGATTCCAAGTCCTTGATAATATGAAATCACTAACTTATCTGTCAAACTTGGGTGCAGGGGGGCGGGGGAAACAGAGGTGGAGTCCACACAGCCCCTGGCCTTAACAAGCTCACAGCCTGCAAGGGGAGACAAACATGTAAACAGAGAGGGATAACATAGTCAGATAGGGGTTGAGATGGAAGAATTGCAGGCAGTTTGACATGCAGACAAGGTCTAAACTGCCTGGGGTGAAAGGAAATACTTTTCAGAGAAGGTGACAGCCAAGATGAGTCAGAACTACTCATGTAATTCAATTTGGTTCAGCAAATATTTGTTGACTGCCCATGGGTGCTGGACCTGATTCCAGGTGCTGGAGATGAAGAGATGAGCCATCCACAGCCCTGTCCTCAGGGGGGCTTCCCATCTGGTTGGGGAGATAGAGGCAAGAACAATAGGCTTGGGCAATAGAATAACAACAGCCTACAACAGTTAAAAAGCGTTTGTTCTGTGCCAGGCACTGTCTGAGCATTTTGCAAATATTAACTCTTTAACTTCACAAGACCCCTGTGAGGCAGGAATGTTATGAGCCACATTCCACAGATGAGGAAATCAAGTATAATGGGTGCTGGGGTGGATGTGCTTTGCAAGGTGCAGGAAAGTCAAGAAGATGGAAGTGATGGAGGGCTCCATGTGGAGGGTTTAGGAGGAGTTATCACGGTGAGACCATAAGCTGGGTTTTGAAGGATGAGTAGGAGTTTTCTAGGTAGGGCAGAAATAACAGCATGCTCAAAGGCCAGGACTCCTGAAATACACTGAAACACTCAGAGTGCTCAGATAGGCAGCATGGGAGTGCACAGAGGGTACAAAGGGAGTGTCAGGAGGGGAAGCCACAGAGGTGTCCAAAGCCCAGTGAAATGGTGACTTGAAAGCTAACTAAAGCATCCAGATTTGACCAGGAAGGCAATGGGGAGCCACTGCAGGGTGTCTATCAGGGAAGGGGTTTACATTCATTCCATGAATGTGTATTAATCATCTCTCATATGCCAGGCATTGTCCAGGGATAGGTGGGCAAGACCCACAGGGTCACTGCCCTCCTGGATATTATATTCTAGAGAACAAGAACAAAAGCAATTTACAAACCACATTAAAAATCACTGATATCATTTCAAAAGTGATGAGGGTGTCTAAAGATATTATATTCTAGAGAACAAGAGCAAAAGTGCTCCCTGAAGCCTCTTTTATGGATTTCCCTGAACCTCAGTTTTCCTCCATCTCAGGTTTTGTCCTTCCTACTCCCGGAGCCAGAGCAAGCAATACTCTTTTCATTTGTTTACAAAGTGGGGTAGCCACTAAGAGTCCTTTTTAGGAAAGGATTCCATCACTATGAAAAATTTCAAAAAAACTTGAAAACCTTGCAGTGCCTGGATTTTTATTTTTAGGAATTTTTCTTTGGTGAATATGTGAGCTCATTTTTGTCCTCTCCCAAAGGGATGTGAGAGTCCCTACCTCCCTCATGAGCTCCCTGCGCCTCTTCCCCTCACCCTAGCTCCTCTCAAGGGACAAGGAAGCACCATTCCTGGTGATATTTCCAAGAATAAAGAAGCTGGACTCTGGAGAGATGAATGTCTCAGGTTTCCAGACAGGAAAGAGCAAGAAAGAGAGTGGGGTAGGGGAGACCACAGGATCCGGGGTGTGTGTGTGTGACAGGCGTACCATGTGTGGGTGTGTACAGGTGAGTGTGAATATGGACATGGTGTGTCTATGTGAGTAGGTGTAGAAGGGTGACGATGAAGGCAGGTGGATGGTCTCTGGGTGTTCCTGTTGCCTCCCTGGGTCTCCCTGTCCTGTAGGGGCCTCCCTGTATTCCTTCTTGGCTTTCCTGCTTCCACGCTGCCCCACTGCAAGGCTAACTCTGTAGCCTCCCTGACTCCTCTTAGGGTCTCCCTATCCCAGACCCAGATCCCCCTGCCCTATGGAGCATGCCTGTCTCACAGATCTCGTGGAGTCTCCCTGCCTACCTCAGGGTCTCCCCACACTCTTTCCAGGGTCTTCCTGTGTGCTACCTCCCTAATCTCATTTCTTTGGGGTCCCCCTGTCTCCCGAAGGCCCCCATCTCCCAGGTCTCCACAATGGGTGAGTCTCCTGTCCCCTGAGGTCTCTCCTGTCCCCTGGGGTCTCCCAGTGGCCCCAACCTCCCATCAGCAGTCTCCCTATTTCCCCTGGGATCTCCTGGTCCCCAGAGCGCTCCCATCCCCCAGGTCTCCACGTTGAGTCTCCCTGCCTTGGGGTCTCCATGGTGGCAGCTACCCTGCTTGACAGCAGCCTCCCCCAGGGGTTACCTGTATGCCGGGCTGGAGTTCGGCGCCGAGTGCTACTGCGGCCACAAGATCCAGGCGACGAACATGAGCGAGGCAGAGTGCGACATGGAGTGCAAGGGCGAGCGAGGCAGCGTGTGCGGCGGCGCCAACCGCCTCTCTGTCTACCGGCTGCAGCTGGCCCAGGAGTCGGCCCGCAGGTGTACGTGAGTCTGCCCTGCCCCTCTCTGCTGCTCTTCCCTCGGCTGCAGCCCTTCCCACCAGAGTAAAGAGTCCCACATGTCTGCCCTGTACCCTCCATGGCTCCCCATCACTCCAAGGCCACCACCGTCCTGCCCCAGCCTCGCCTCTCCCAGTCCCTCACAGAACCCTTTGCCCCAGCTCCTTTGAATGGTCCTGCATGCGCTTTTCTCTCCCTCCCACTCTGAGCTGCCTCTGGTTCCAGCTGCATCCCTCATTCTCACCAGTCTTCCTCCTTCTGAAACTGAGTTGGAGCCTGAGCCTCGCCTTCCCATCCTGATTTTCTCAGAGCAGATTGTCTCTAATGATGAAGATGGTGGTAATGACAATAGCAAACACTTTGTCCTTTTCTCCATGCCTCATATAGAATAGCACATCTAATCTTCACAATGACCCTTGACATAGACTATTATTTACTTATTCCCATTTTACAGATGAGGAAACTGAGTCTCAATGTCACAAAGCTTGTAAGCAGCAGAGAATTTAAACCGACTCTGGAGTCCTTGATGCTTTCAAAGACAGAATTCATCCTGGCTTGTTCAAGCTTCTGGTTTGAGTCTTGTTGGAAAATCTCTCTGATTTCCAAACCAACAGAAGGAGGGAGTGAATAAGAGGACAGGAGCTGGCTGCTTGTCTGAGGGCACTGTCCCATCATTGTCCCCTCCTGGGGACTGGGGGGGAATGTTTAATAACAGCTAGTAACTATTTATCAATAATCTGCTGTATGCCAGGCACTGTCCTAAGCCAATTACAGACCTGATTTCATTTACCTTCCCTACAGCCTTTTCAGGTAATTACTGTTGTTCATTACCCCCAACCAGTCCAAGGTCACACAGCCTAATTCCAGATGACCTTAAGACCTATGAGAAGAGTTAATGGGCTTGATAAAAGATGGGGGGTGCTGACCTTTCTGGGGGTTACCCCCCCACACAGTCCAAGGACAGAGGCAGAAATCCACAGCTGCTTCTCTAGCCCTCTGGCCAGTGCTTCCCAGATTTGCATGTGTCTGAGAGTTCCCCTGGGAGATCTTGTTAAAATGCAGATTCCAACTCAGCAGGTCCAGTGAGATGCCGCATTTCTAAAGAGCTCCCAGGTGATGCCAGGATGCTGGTCCACAGACCACATTTTGAGCCTCTCTGGATCTCGTCCAGAATGTAGTCCTGCCCACCCAGATAGCTTTAGCAGAAAGATAACAGCTAGTCTGTTTGCAGAGAAGGGCCTCTTCTATGTGAATTTCATCATTTATAGAAACTCATTGTTTGTTTGCTTGAAAATGTGTTCAGTGTTTCAAATCCCAAATACATATATGTGTGTGTATATATATATATATACACATATATGTGTATATATATATATACACACACACATATATGTGTATATATATACACACACATATATGTGTATATATATATACACACACACATATATATATTTTGAGACAGAGCCTCACACTGTTGCCCAGGCTGGAATGCAGTGGTGTCATCTCAGCTCATTGCAACCCCTGCATCCTGGGTTCAAGCAATTCTCCTGCCTCAGCCTCCCAAGTAGCTGGGATTACAGTTTCCCGCCACCACGCCTGGCTAATTTTTTTTGTATTTTTAGTAGAGACAGAGTTTCACTGTGTTGGCCAGGCTGGTCTCAAACTCCTGACCTCGTGATCCACCCACCTCAGGCTCCCAAAGTGCTGAAATTACAGGCATATGCCACCACATCCAGCCTCAAATCCCATATTTTTGAAGCTCCATTCAAGCTTTGCTGTGCAATAGGGTCAAGCATGCGGTCAATTTGCAAACTGGCTGGTTTTTCCAAATGAACTGCAACTTCCACCTCCCCATAGTCACCTCAGTTCAGGTATGAAGGCCTAGGAGGGCAGAGGGCAGAGGACAGAGGTAGCATGTGAAATCCAGGCCAGAGAATGTCCACAGAGTGGCTTTCTGGTTTGGCTGCTAATATTATGAGTTTTTAACTTAGTGGCAGATTTATCACCTTTACAGCTGCTCGCCTTTATGTCAATATTTATGTCATTTTGATAGCAACATTTGGACCATCTGAAGAGATGACCTGAAAGTCAGGGATATTTAGAGGGAAAGCTGCTGCCAGTAACACATCCTAGTGGATGAAGCTGAGATAGGTAACAAGAATTGGACTGTGTATGTCATTAGCCAGACACTAGCCAGACCTCCTTTTGGTTAACGTTCAGGTTGGCTGAATAACCTGGACACACTCTCTCTCAATATCTCTTTCTCTCCTCTCTCCCCTCTCCTTCTCCCCACCTCTCTCTTCCTCTTTCTCTCCCCCACCTTCCTCCCTCTCTCTTCCTCTGTCTCTCCACCCCCATTTCTCTCTCTCTCTCTCACACACACACACACACATTCAGACACACACACACACACACACACACACACACTGCTGTGATCACCTTGTATTATATAAAACACTTTCATTGACCATGGGTGAGCTGGGGGGCTGCTGGCAGGAACGCTGCTGCACCCCTCACCTGCCCCCTTCTGTGTGGCACAATTATTTGGGTGGTGCTTTGTACCATCTGAGAATAGCATTTTTGTATTATGTCCAAGAGGAAGAAACACACTTATTTCTACTGAGAGTGGAGTCCTGGATTCTCTAAAGTCCATCACCGTTGTTCCAAATCATCACTGTATAAGGTTTGAAGCTTGAGCACCTTCAGCTGGAGACCCTAAAAGAAAATCTAAGCCTTATTAACCTCGAGGCTACTAAGGCTGAGACTTAGAAGGGAGGCAGCTTGGACAAGAAGAGAGATGGCTGACAGTGTTTCAAATCCAGTTGGCAACATGGTATACAAAGAGAGTGCAGGGACCATTCATTGAACCAAAACACTTGATGAGCTCCTCTGTGGATGAGGTATAGAGAGGCTCAGTGGTCCGTAAAGCACAGTGCCTGAACTCAAGGAGCTTTCCATCTCATGGGGCAACAGACCTGATACTAATGAAAATGGTTCAACCATGAGTTAAAACGATAATTTTGTGCAGACCCAATACAAGTAGGATTGGTTGAACCAGAGACCCAGAGGGCTGTTGGGGCTCTGTGTTCAAGAGCCAAGGGAGCAACTTTTGAGCTGAATCTCATTCTAAGAGGATTCCAGGTGAAAGGGACAGCCATGTGTTCTAATTCATGATCAAAAGTCCAGAGTCAGCAAAGGTCATGTGTTGAATGCTATGTTGGAAGCACCTTTCTCACTGATGTCTGCATTTTACATTTGTAGAAACTGTGGCTCAGAGAATAGAAATGGCTAAATTGAACAGCACTGGGGGAGGCTCCCTAAAGGAGGGGGCAGCTCAATAAAGGAGGGGACATTTGACGAGAGCCTTGAAAGGTTGTTGCCTGGCGGAGAAGAGGAGGATACCCAGACTCAAGACAAATCACCAAGCAGTGGGAGAGGAATTAGGCAAATAAAAGAGTGCACAAAAGCCTGGTGCCTATTGCAGGAAATGACTGGCAAGCATGGTTTTTCCAAGGCTACTGTGCCTCTTAGGGACTGAGCATGGGCTTGAACCCAGGTCTGTGAATCCCAGTTAGGATACCCGCTTGCTACAGTGTTGTAGACACCCTGACCCCGGAATTTGGTTCAGAACACCATCTTCTCTCTTTTAGGGGAACTCCTTGGCTCCAGCTCATCTCCTCCCTTCCCTGACCCCTGATCCCTCCTTCCACCTTGTTTCCAGACTCTATGCAATGTGAAATCTGCAATGTCTTTGCTCTGACTCAGTGGCGCCTTCGATTGCCTAGGATTATGCCTAGAATTTGCTTTGTACACAGAGAAGTCAGAAAGGGATGCCTTCCAAGTCACTGGCACACAACTCTGGCATGTATTACATCAGGCAAGAGAAATGAGTGAACCCTCCAGCAAACAGCTATGGCAGAAACCAGATTTCATTTGTAGAGTCATTAGTTGGTATTAACACTGTGTCCTAATTGTGTTTTCCTAAGCAGTGGCACAGAAGGCTTAATGATTGGAGAGATCTAAAGGAAGCTTGTTATCTCCCAAGGACCATTCTGGTGGGGCATCTGCCTCGCACAGGGTGCCAGCCTACGTGTTTCTGAGGTGAGGTGATGGAATGCTCCCATAATAGTGAGCGCATTAAAAGGTTAGCAGAGCAAATGTCTGCAGGCACCCTGCTATTCTGCCTTGACACAGACTCTCAGGCACGTGGACTCTTTGCCCTTGTTACAAAAGAACTGAGAAATGGACTTCTTTCTTGGTCAGATTACATTTTTCACAGTAGTTTGCTAAATGTGTCGGCAAGTGTAGCTCTCCTCCCAGGGGTAGAGACCTGCTGGTGATTTGAGAACATTATGGCTTTATGGGATGTTGCAAGAAATTTCATTTGCCTGAAAGATTCTTGCAGGATTTGGATTGCAAAGTTCATCAGAGCGGGGCTCTTTAGTGCCGAGGGTGGCTGTCCATGGTGCTGACCACTGCACTGCCTAAAACCCCAATGATGGCAAACCAGCCTCTCCCAGGGATCTGTACTTTTTTCCTTTTGTTTTTTCCTTCCTAGTTTAGTGAAGACATTATGAAGCTTACACTATCACTGAAAAAAATAGATACCTTATTTATGGTTCGCAATTTACATGGTGGTTTTCGTGTACTGTTGTTAATTCTGGCAATTTTTTGTCTCTCAAAAACTTTTGTAACTCAAAAGTTAGGAGAATTTTGTGCAGTGCTTTGCTTTATGTTCACTGATACTCCATTCCAACTACTTTTACTGAGGGGAACCCTCAGATGATTAGGGGACAGTCACATTTGCTGGAATGGACCACGTCTAGTTCCTTCTTTGCTAGACCTGGAGGCTTCTTCTACCTCCCTTTGCTGTAGGTCTGGGAGCCCTGAATTTCGTAATTCATACGGGACCCCATGAGCTCTTCTCTGTAGGGCCAAGGGAATGATAGAAAATATTTCTTCTTCTGCATCATGATGGGAGAGAATTGGTTTGCTCTTCTCCCCTAAGCAAAATCTAGGTCATTGGGCAGGAAAATATTGGGAGCAATGCAGGTTTTGGAATCAGGCATAAAGCTTCTATCCCAACTCTGTCACTTGATGGCTGTATTGACTTTGGCCAAGCCACTCGTTCTTTCTAGGCGTCTGGTGCTTCATCTATAAAATGAAAACCATCCCAATCTTTCACAATTTCTGTGGCCACCGAGTGAGGTAAAGACTAGAAAGCACCTAGCACAGTGCCTGTTACAGAGTAGCTTTTTCCTAATGGAAACTCCCCAATTCACTCTGAGAAGCACCCAATTCAAGCGATTTGAATTTCCAACAGCCCACAGGAGCCTTTGGTAATGTCTAAAAATAGCTGGCTTGAATTCTCTTTGGACAGTTAGGCTCTTAGTGTAATTCGATCTCTCTCTGATTATAGGTAGCTAGGTAGCCATTAACAGCTTCCAGCTCACTGCCTTTCCTCCTCACCAGCATCTTTAATGCAGTGGAGCTTGGCCTAATTACCCAGGGGGTGGTGGCTTCTTTCAAACCGAGGAGAACTCTTCCACGGCTGCCTCTAAGCTGATGCCTGGTGACATTTACCTCATTTTTGTGAAGCTCCAGAACAAAGAGATGATAGGACTTCAGAGACACTTGCAGCTGGTTCCGGGCTGTTCGTCGTCTGCCCCCAGCAAAGGGAGTTGATGAACAGTTGCTCTGCTTGCTTCTTGCTAGTAAAAAGCCCAAGCTGCTGAGGTCATGTACCATCCCAGCTAGCCTGGCAATGCAGAGCTGACATTGTCAGAATGTGGGACATGGGCTTTTGCAATCCTTGGACTCCCACTGTGGGGCCTGAGAGGATTTCTGGAAAATTCAGGTAGCTGGCATGGGAGTCTATGGAGCCCAACTTGTTAAAATTGGGCAGACCTTCTTCGGGACAGTAGAGATGGGAAACTAGGATGTGATGTCAAACAAGATTGGGGTCAAATCCCAGCTCTGCTGCCTACCAGCTGTGTGACCTGGAAAAGTAATTGAATCTTGCTAAGTTTCAGGGTCTCTGCCTATAAAATAGGATAATAATATTGTTCACCTCATAGGTTGTTATGAGGATTAACTGAGATATAATACACACAACATACTTAGCACTAATGACATAGAGTAAACAGCTGTTATTGCTGCCATCATTGTTATTATTTAGAAAGGGTTGATCATTAGGAAGATGCCATCCAGGGCTACTGCTGTTGTCATTCATGACTCCGGGGAGTACCATTCACATATACTATGAGCTGTGAAAAGCAGTGGCCCTGAAATCTGTGAAGGATTTTCCTTGTAATTAAAAGTGCTCAAAGATCCAAGATGTTTTAAGTTGGGTTCCCCCGATACAGGGATGTGAACCTTGGCTACATGGAAAGTGTTGCCAAGATGCACCCACAGGGGACTAGAAAGGTTAGATGGGGAAGAAAGCTAATACAGGGTCCCTGACAAAGCAGGTCTCTAGTGAGGACAACGGAAGCTTAACCCCACTGGAGAGCTCTGGGGGATGGTATTGAACAAATCTCAGACGTGTTCCACCTGAGGAGCAGAAAGTTGCTATATTTTTTTTTTCCTCCAACTGTCATCCATCATTGGCTGAGGGTGGCTCCTGGGGAAATTAACTCCCTGGCAGGCCCAGCCTGTCCCTCACAGGCCCTAAGGCAGAGTGATGGTCACTATCAGCCAATAATGGAATGGCAAATGCCAAGAGCAGGCATATTAATGGACCACTGACAGCAAACAGTGCATGGGATCTAGCCACCTTCCACATATTATGGGCAAGTGATGAAAGGAAGAGGAAGTGTCATGGTTTGAGTACTTGTTATACCTCAGACACTGTTGTAAATGCCGTCGCATAGACTTTCGCCCCAGCTGTGCAGGGTGGATACGACAATCCTCATGTACAGATGAGAAAAACTGAGGTTCAGCAAAGTGAAGACGCCTGCCCAATGGCACACAGCTAAGTAAGCAGCTGACCCAGGTCTGTCTGCCTTAAAGCCAAGGCCCTCTCCTCGGGACACCAGAGCCTTTTGCAAACAAGAAAGCATCTTTTCACTGCTATGGAAATCCAGAATTCTTTATACCACAGGACAGTGTCAGGGAAGCCAAGGGATTCCCTAGCCACTTCCCTTTCATTTGCAGACATAAGAGATGAAAGAGCCTCTCACCCACTGAAGGGGAGGGCCAGGTGACCCATATTACAGATGCAGGAAATGAGGGAAGTGGGGAGATTAAATGTCTTGGCTACCATGTGTATTCTGTGTCCAGATCATCAAGACAGTGGAGAGCCACCTGCAGAGAGAGATGGCCTCCAGAGAGCTCCCCAGGTCCCTGGGTGTCGAGCTAAATCCTTCCCTTCCTGGCTTGGAAGGCTCTCCAACCTTTCTGCCAGACATCAGGAAGCCCTCTGTGACTTCACACAGTTTCCTCACAAAGTAGAATAGGCCAGACTTCAGGAATGCCTGCCACCCAGGAGATTAGCTGTTCCTGGAACTGACTTCCCAAACTGTTATCCCCCTCACCGCACCCCCAGAACACATCTTGCCCAAAGAGGTGCACAGCAGTAGCTTCTAATCCATCTCGGGCCCTTTAAGTCCTCTAAAAATTTTACCTTACTTGGTATTCAGAGCATTCAGTTTAGCCCTCCTCTCTAAGCTGGGAGAGTCAGGGACTCATTAGCAGGTGCTTAAATGTCAAAGGGAGGCCAGTCTCTGCAGAGCTGGATCTACAAAGACTTCCTTCCTCTTCCTACTCTGGCCTCCTAATATCTAGGCCGGCTGGAAGAAATCACATGGAGAAATGCCAGCCTAGGGATTCCACATGGCTCTCCCCTTCTTTTCAGTCTAAGGACAGCTGGCAAGGAGACAGACCTTTGACTGCCCCCTCTGTAGTACCTGCAGCTCACAAAGTTTATCCATGCCCATCTCTGAATGACCCGCCCAATATTTATGCCCCCATTTTAGAGATGAGAACATTGAGGCTCTGAAATGAGAGGGAACTTGCCCATGGTCAAAGACAAGGAAGGGCAGAAGTGCCAGTGGGTGCCATGTGAAGGAGAGTTCCCCATTTTACAGCTGAAGGTGCTGAGTTCCAGAGAGGAGAAACAGAGTCGGGATTAGAACTCGTGTTTCCTAGTCGCTGAGTCTTCTGTTCCTCAGCCAAGATGGCTCATCCCGAGCCTGTCAGTCCAGGGAAATGCCATGGCTCTCTGGTGTGGTGCCAGGATGGAAGGCCTCTCCTGGGGCTCTGGGCCAGGGTGGGTCCCCTGAGGCTCATCTGGAGATGCATGTCAATGTGACCCATCAGTGGACTGAGCCCAAAAGATGGGTGCCCAGCTTGGGGGCAGGGGAGAGGGCAGAGTGCTTGGCCAAGGAAGCCTAGAGGAAGTTGCATGTGTGCCACCCACAGGCCCTGAGTGATGCCCCAGTTCCTTCAATTATTTGGGGCCATGCTCTTAGAGGATGCAAGGGTGACTTCTGAGGGTGAAGGATCCCAAAGACCACCCTGGGCTTGCTTCAGCTTTCACATGCCCACAGTCAGACATGCACACTACCATACAGAGATGACTTGTATATGAGGTCCACTGTGATGCAAACAACCGGGACAGACACCAGCAGTATCCCTGGCTGTGGGCACCAGGTGCAAGGGTCCCCAGTGCTCTTGGCATCCTGAGAAAAGACTCCACCTGGGCTGGACCCCATCAGAGGGACCTACCCATCAAGTTATTCTCTCTTCTTATGGTGCATTTCCCCTTGCACGGGGGAAATAAGTATTTTTATCTGAACCTAGGTGCCAGCTGTTGGGGGGATGGTCGGGAAATGTCAAACCCCTGGTGGCATTGAGCTGGGCTCATGAAGGACTGGCTGAAGCCCAGCCTCATCCTCTACTAGAAGAGGAGCCCTCTTCTCAGCCAGCTGGTTGCCGGGCAACCCAGAGAGAGCCCGTGGGGTTATTGTCTCCACATGCACAAACACCTTATGGTAAGACTTGCCCTCCTAGAGGTTGATTTGATGCACAGCCACACAAGTTATCTACAGAAGCGCAAAGTCAAATGCACAGGGCCAGAGACTCATATGTTCCCCCATAGACAGACCCACTATGTGCAGATGAGCACGGTCCGCAGGATCACATTTGCATTCTCAGAGGTCGGCATCCACATGCCCAGACAGGGGGATCTGCACTCACACTGGCATGAGCACAGTCACACATACACATGGGATGCACACATCACCACTCACACCCTTTCATACACAGATGTGCACTGTGTGCAAAGCAACAGACACACATTCGGTGTCACGTCCCACTGCCCAAACAATCTCAGTGCAGCCAGACCCACAACTGCCCTCACACAGCCTCTCCTGCCCCCATTAATGCGCGCACACACACACGTGCACAAACACCACTCACTTCTTCAGACACGACTGCGTCTTCTCAACACACTGCTGTGTTGGGGGCCTCAGACCCCACCAGGGTAGTGGAACAGGACTCAAGAAAGGACCCACATTAGAGGATAAGAGCTGGTGGGCTTGGGATCCCTCCAAGGGTACCCAGGACTGCCCCAGCCCTAAAGGGGCCTCCGTTGGCCCCAACCCCCAAAATACTGTCTGTAGCAACCCTCCAAGCTCTAGGATTTCATGATGGTCCCTCAAATAGGATCCTGGTGGGGAAGAGGCAGGTTAACAATTTGAAGTTGGTTCTAGAGACCCAGGGTCAAGATCTGGACATTTGAGGATGCTTAAAGAATAATCAGACTCCAGTGTCAGGCGACCTCAGAGTGACAGCCTTGACTTTCTGAATGATTTGTGGTGAAAAGCAGAGTGGACATGAAGGGTGGGAGAGAGAAAATCAATGTCCCACTGTTGTGAAATGCTAAAGCCAGGGGTGGCTTTTTAAAAAGGGACAGCCCAGGACTGTACAGACTTGGAGTTCAGACATTCCTAGATGGAATCCAGATACTGCCACTTGTCAGCTGTGTGGCCTTGGGCAAGTCACTTCCCCTCTGCACCTGTTTTCTCTTCTTTATAATGGAGAGAATGAGATATTCCTGCTAAGGGTTAGGAGGGTTCCATCGGATAAGATATATCAAGCGTTTACACAATGCCTGGCACTTGATAAATATCAAAGATGTCAGACTAACTCTTGCAAGCTGGGTGACCTGTATCAAGCAGTTTCAGTCCTCTGAGACTTGAGTTTCCTCATCTGTAAAAATGGGAAGCCCCACAGGACCAGGGTGAATGGGAGAGTTCAATGAGACCACGTGTGTGAACAGCTCAGCCTACTTCCCATCATATACCACACAATCAGTACATGGTAGCAATAATGATCACAACAATATTATGATTGTTTTTAAAGACAAGGTCCCACTCTGTCAACCAGGCTGGAGTGCAGGGGCATGATCATGGCTCATTGCAGCCTCGCCTGCCTGGGTTCAAGCAATTCTTCCATATCAGCCTCCTGAGTAGCTGGGACTACAGGCGTGCGCCACCACACATAGCTAATTAAAAATATATATATATATATTTGTAGAGATAGGGTCTTGCTATGTTGCTCAGTCCGTCTCAAATTCCTGGGCTCAAGGGATCCTCCTGCCTTGGCCTCCTAAAGTGTTGGGATTAGAGGTGTGAGTCATTGCACCCTGCCAATACTATATTAATATAAGCATCTATTCATAATAGTATCATTATTATTGGAAGAAGCACAGGCTTTGGAGACAGAGAAACTGGCTTCGATCTCACTGTGTTGTTTGTCAGCTCTGTAACACTGGAAGCCAGCGAGCCTCCCTCAGCCTCCTCAGTTTTCTTATCTGTGAGATGGAGGTACTCATAGCATCTATCACCTATGGCTGCTATACAGACTGAATGGACCCAGAGTTCCCAGCATGGAGCCTGGCATCAGCAGGAACTCAGTAAATTCAAGTGGAGTGGAAAGAGAGAGGGAAAGCCAGCATCTCATTGCCCAATGACCTGAGTAAGCATCCGGCTAACTGAGTTTTCTGGTTAAGTGAGGGTTCATCCACAGTGCTTGGGACTTCCCGTCTCATTGCCGTAAATCTTTAGCTCAAATGCCCACTTCCCCAGCGGGTGTGGTGATTCACACCTGTAATCCCAGCACTTTGGGAGGCTGAGACAAGCAGATCACTTGAGGTCAGGAGTTCCAGCCAGCCTGGCCAACATGGTGAAACCCCATCTCTACTAAAAATACAAAAATTGAGCTGGGTGTGGTGGCGCACATCTTTAATCCCAGCTACTCAGGAGGATGAGGCAGGAAAATCACTTGAACCCAGGAGGCGCAGGTTGCAGGGAGCCGAGATCCCACCACTGCACTCCATCCTCTGGGTGACCTTACAGGGCATCCCTCTCAGCACCCCAGGCCACAAGATGGAAGACTGTCCAGTGTTTCTCTACGGGGCACTAGTGGCATGTGGATGTGGCACGTGCTCATTTAGGAGGTGAAGGGTTGTCCTGTACAGAACAGGCATGCACATTTCTGGCCCCAGCCTTTCAAGTGCCAGTGGCCTCAAATCACTGGAGCCATCAAAGGTGTTCCCACACCTCTTTGAATGTTCTCAGGGTAGTAGGCATGAGAGTTACTGCATAGTTTAACCCAGTCCTCATTTATATTTGGGGAAACTGAGGCCTGGAGGGACCACGCAGCAGATCAGCAGCATCCTGACACTATCACCACTACCACTGCCACCTGTCTCACCAGGATAAAGCCAGAGACCCAGAAAGCTAAGACAGCAGGAGTCTGGGGGATGCCTTGGAAATTCGTCATTTAACCAAATTCCTAATGTCCTCTTAGTTTTCTTGGCTTGTCACTGCAATGAGCAACTTCAGGCTATCAGGCGCCATGTGGTAGAAAGAATCACTAGGGTGTCTTTGATGGCTAAAATATAAAATTATCATTCATAAACACCCTTCCCCCACCCTTCTACTCAGGGAGTTATTCCATATCCTCTTCTCTGCACATAAATATAAATATATATGTGTATGCTAAAAAGTGCTTTTACACTCTAGATAGACCCAGACACCGCTACAGAGAGAGACATATGGTTTTTACAACTTGCTTTGCTTTTTTCCAAGGGCTAACACTTTGCTTCTGAGATGAGCCTCAGTAAGTTTTTGCAAACGATGGGTCCTTAGATTTGTCTTGTAACCTCTTCTCTCAAAGCCCTGTTTCTCTCATCTGTAAAATGAGAGTTTACAATGAACGTTGAAGGATTTTCAAGAAGGTGACATGAGCTGACGTTTCTGAAGTGCTCAGCAGAGCAGATGACACATAATAGGGATTCAATAAATGGGGTCTGTTCTTGTGCTGATGGTTTTGATCACACCGTGTTAACAATGCCCTTTGTTATATGTGGATGGCTATGCTTCTGGAAGGGTATATACAACTCAGAATTTGAGAAATAACACAATTTTAAATGTGTATCACCAGACTTTCAAAAGATTTAACAGTGGCCACTTAAAATTTTTTTTACTAGAGATGGAGGTCTCACTATGTTGGCCAGGTTGGTTTTCAACACCTGGCCTCAAGCAATCCTCCTGCCTTGGCTTCACTTTTTTTGTCTTTATTACATAAAAATACATATTCATTGTAGAAAAAAGTTAGAAAAGAGTTTTACAAAGAGATGGAAATAAAAATTACCTATATTCCTATTTGATTAGTCAGAGTTCTCTAGGGAAACAGAACCAACAGGATTAAAACCAATAGGATATGTGGATAGATATATTAAGATATTTATTTTAAGGAAATTGGCTCACGCAATTGTGGGAGCTGGCAAGTCCGAAATTCATATGGCAGGCCAGCAGACTGGAAACTCAGGCAGCAGTTAATGCTGCGATCTTGAGATGGAATTCCTTCTTCTCCAGGAAGCCTTAGGTTTGCTTTTAAGGCCCTCAACTGATTGCATGAGGCTCACCCACATTATCAAGGGTCATTTCCTCTACTTAAGGTCAACTGATGGTAGGTGTCAATCACATACATAAAATACCTTCATAGCAACATCTAGACCAATGTTTCGCCGAACAACTGGGCACCATGGCCTAGCTAAGTTGACACATAAAATTTATCCTTCACACCTACTGTCCAGGGACATCACAGTTATTAACATGTTGGTATATGTCTCTCTAGAGATTAATTTTTTACAAAATTGATATTTTATAACCTGTAGAATTTTACATTCTCAGTTTTTATTTAACTTTATATCTTAAACGCATATTCATCTGGCTAAAATAACCTTTAACACCATTCCTTTCAATGGAATTCCACTTTCAATAGAATTCCATTGTGTGAATAGAATTCCACTTTCAATGGAATTCCATTGTGTGTTGTCATTTCAGACATTATTGGCCTAATTATCTCATTGCTAGACACCTAGGTTGTTTCTACTCCTTCACTTGTTAATTTTTAAAATGCTGCAATGAACATCCTTATTGATAAATCTTTGCGCACATCTGTAGTGGATGCTATAGGCACCCACCCAAGTCCCCTTTCCTGTGGTGACTGTTGGTGGCGATCAATGGCTCACAACTGCCCCCTTCTCTGAAAAATAGCTTTGGGCCCAACAGGAGCAAGCAGCCCCTCCCAGGAAGTTATGCCCCACCCTGGAGGACAGCCCACAGCCAAAAACTGACTGACATTAGAGGCTAGGATAGACAATGCCAAGGCAAGCCAGCCCCCTTTCCTTAAGGGGGTGCCAACTCTGTAGTGCAATTTCTCATCCAGAGCCCCCTCCTGATCCCTGCCGTGAGACCAGGATGGAGGTGGCACCCAGCTGAGATCACATCCTCACTTAGCTCTGTCTGGTCCTGCCTCTCACTTTCTTTCTCTGAGAGCACACCTTCAATGAAACATTTGTCTCAGGCTCTGCTTCAGTAGCCCCAACCTAAGACAACATCTCTGAATATTTTCTTAAGGGATGACTTCTACTGAAGATTTGACAATGGGTTCCAAATTTTTTATTGTGTAGCTGCACTATTTCTGGGTTAAATTTTCTTAAAGAGATTGCCTCTGACATGTCAGTCCCTTGCAGCTTGTCAGTGCCCAATACTGGGTAGGTACAGACTTCTGAGGCCCAAGACTTTTCCCCTAAAGCCCAGGGCAATGAGAGGGAGAGGAGAACCCTGCTAGTAGTGAGTAAGGACAGGACAGCCCCAGACTCCTTGCTTCGCTCAGTCCTCAAACACTCAGCCCTGATGAGATCACAAAAATCCTCCGTGTACTTGATCATTTCCGTGAATGGGGCATTGCCATGGTTGGGAATGAGGAAGTGAGGCATGGGAATCTGACAAAGAAAGGGGGATAGCATGGCCCAGGAAGAATCTCATCTCAGCGACCTGGGTTGTTGACAAAGGGGCCAGGGTTGAGGAGAACATTCTTTGATGTATCGAGCTCATTGACTATGAACAGACATGTTCAAGAACAGAAAGCATGGCCACTCTTTCCATCTCTGCTTTGGCTTGCTCTGTGACCTTGGGCAAGACTCTTGCCTTCTCTGAGCTTTCTTCAGAAGGTGGTTTTCCCAACCAGATCTGACTCCTTGTATATCTGACTAGTCCTCTTCTCTCTGGCTCTTCAGATGGAAGTGCAGTGTTCCGGGGCTGCTTCCGCAGGCCTGACAACCTTTCCCTGGCCTTGCCCGTGACAGCTGCCATGCTGAACATGTCTGTGGACAAATGCGTGGACTTCTGCACTGAGAAGGTAAGCACAAGGTGGGCCCCATGGAACTCAGTGGGAGGGAACCGTGCAGTAGCGCTGAAGGAACCACATGCTTGGCTGGAGAAGCAACAGCTCAATCGGGATAGATGTAGTCGTTGACTGGGATCTATGACATGGGAGAGGGATGTGACCATTTCACATGGATCTAAGGGGCTGGAGCTACACAGAATAGATTTTCCTGCCTTTGAGGAAGTGAGTTTTAACATTGATGAATACTTAGGAATGACGGTTATTAGTCCATTTTCATACTGCTATGAAGA
This sequence comes from Hylobates moloch, assembly GCF_009828535.3. NCBI lineage: Eukaryota > Metazoa > Chordata > Mammalia > Primates > Hylobatidae > Hylobates > Hylobates moloch. The sequence goes on along the minus strand of NW_026652287.1, from coordinate 24,769,049 downwards.
AATATCCCAGATTGGGTAATTCATTTGAAAAAAAGAGATTTAATGGACTCACAGTTTCACATGGCTGAGGAGGCCTCTCAATCATGGTGGAAGGCAAAGGAAAAGCAAAGGTACGTCTTACATGGCAGCAGGCAAGAGAGCGTGTGTACAAGAACTGCCCTTTTTAAAGACGTCAGATCTCATGAGACTTATTCACTGTCATGAGAACAGCATGGGAAAAACCCACCCCCATGATTCAGTTACCTCCCACCAGGTCCTTCCCATGACACATGGGGATTGTGGGAGCTACAATTCAAAATGAGATTTGGGTGGGGACACAGAAAAACCATATCGGGGGTGACATTTGAACTGGGCCTAGAAGCATGAAAAAATTACCAGGTAAAGGTAAGGACAGTCCCACCTGGGGACACAGGGAATTCCCCACTGGTGGAGGTGTGCGAGCAGAGGCCAGGCAGCAGTGTCATCCAGAGCTTTGGGCACTGGATAGCACTTGAGTTGGATGATCTTTCTTCGGCCTAAGGAGCTAGATGTCTGACTGTTTATGTTTCCTCCCTAGCCAGGCTGTGAACTCCCGGAGGGTAGGGGCTCTGCCTTGTACATTTTGTGCCCCTCTTCAATACCCCCAGCACAGAACTGGGCACATAACTGGCACTTAGCGATGTCCAAGGAGCTCCAGCTTTTTCTCAAAATGAGCTAATTACTCAAGTGTCCAGAGGAGAACCATCCCTCCTCCACCACAAAAAGATGGTTGGGCATTTCATTCATTCTAGAGAGTAGTTGAGGGTAGAGAGGTATAAATGCTTAAACACTGAGATGAAGCTTTCTCCTGCAGGACTTGAAAGAGAACTGAAAAAGAAATCCCTTTCTCACGGTCATGCAATACACCACAGTAAATGCCCCCTTGGTGTGATGGTGATATGGGACCCATGCTTTGGGAAAAGCTGTCTGAGTCTGTTCTCAGACTCAGTGGCTCTGAGTCACACAGATCCACTGGCTAGTGGATCCAGCCACACAGGTGTGACCCTGGTTTGCTACCAGATTAGTCCTGGACTGGCTACCAGGGAGAAGTAGGGGTGGTGGGTCCAGTTTAGAAGCAAATTGGGCAAAAGACAGACCCTTGCCCACCAGATCTCAGGTCCATCCTGCCTCCACTTAGCTGTTTGATAGAACAAATAAAGCAATCAGAAGCACATCTCCCAACAAAGACTCTGAGTACACAGAGGTATCAGGATCTCCTTTGGCTTAAAAGAGCAAATTCAGAAAGCTTTTCCCAAAGCATGGCTCCTATATCACCATCAAGCCAAATCTGCAAATGTTTAATAAGACACTACTGTATGTCAGGACTCCTGCTTAGTGCTGGGGATGCAAAGTAACAAGATACAATCTCTATCCTCAAGGATGCAGGCATTCGCTAGACATCTGCATTGTGGCACCTCCTGGGTGCTCAGACTACACCCTGAGTCCTGGATGCCCCCATCTGCTCTGAGTCATCCTTTTTGGCTATTTCTCTCATTGAGCTTCTAATGCATGAAGCATTTCTCTGGAGTCTAAAAGGCTGGAGCATCACGGCAGTGGCTGCTTGCTGAGAACATCCTCCATGCAGCCCTCTGCACCATGGATCACACGGTTTACTTCTCAGGCCAAGTCTATGAGTTGGACATTTTCAGTCCCATTTCACAAATGAGAAAACCAAGATTCAGAGAGGTGAAGTCATTTGCTTAAGCTCTCAGCACAAGCAAGTGGCAGACCTGGAGTTCACACTGGGGACTGACTCCAAATTCAAGCTCTTAAACTTCTGAGCCACCCTGGCGACCCCACCAGAGAGGCTTCCCAGAGCCATTCAAGAGGGACCAGGCTACCTCAAATCACCAAGCATTTCTTAAGGGCTTGCTGTGCTCCTAAGAGGCATTCTAGAAGATGGGAGGTGACATTTATGAGATTAAAGGAGGCTTGGCTATCATTTGGTCCAGCTCTCTCCCCTTAGCAGGAATCCCTCCACCCACATGGCATTCCCTCACTTCCAGAGGGCCCTGGGGAAACCTACAGATTCCCTGGAATTGGGGGGACAAACAGGCATGTGGCAGTGAGATTATGGGGCAAACTAGCGTAGCAAAGTGTCAGACTGTACACAGGACTGGAGAGAAGCGAGGGTGTGTATGTGTGAACAAGAAGTCCCCTTGCAAACCTCCCTCTTCCTGTTTTCTCTGATCTCCTTAGGGGGCAAAGGAGAGAAACTAAGGGGATCAAGTGTACAGGGATACAGAGCTGCTTGTGTCGTGATAGAGGGTCTGAAGTTTAGGGTGTCAGAGGAGGCTCCAGGATTCTCATTATTTAGAAAATGTTATCAGTCATGGCCCAAGCTGACCCTCCAGTATATCAGCACTTCTGCGCTTCAGCTAGGCGCCGCAGTTCCTATTGAATATCTTTTAGGAAAGAAACCAAAGCTACCATGGCAAAGCTGGCTGGATCCAGCCACACAGGTGTGACCCTGGTTTGCTACCATATTGATTATTCCTGGGCCGGCTACCAGAAAGAACTAGAAGTGGTGGGTCCAGTTTAGAAGTAAATTGGGCAGAAGACAAACCCTTGCCCGCCAGATCTCAGGTCCATCTTGCCCCCACTTAGCTGTTCAATAGAACAAATAAAGCAATCAGAAGCAGCTCTCCCAACAAAGACTCTGGGAACACAGGGGTATCAGTATCTCCTTTGGCTTAAAAGAGCAGACTCAGACAGCTTTTCCCAAAGCATGGGTCTCATATCACCGTCTCGTCAAGGGGGCATTTACTGTGGTGTACTGCATGACCATGAGAAAGGGATTTCTTTTTCAGTTCTCTTTCCAGGAGAAAGCTTCGTTTCAGTATTTCAGCGTCAACATCTCTCACCGTTAACTACTCTCTATGCAGGAAACATGGAGCCAGCCCCAGGCTCACAGTCTTGGTTGGCCAGAGTGCCTAGGTAGTTGTTTTGTTCATCACTTGTTTTGTTTCTATATTATGTGCATTTACACTATGGAGATGTATGGAAGTGCTACTTGTCCACAAGTACTATTAGTGGTAGCAATACAAAGTATCCTTTGAAATTTAAGTTTCAAAAAGTGAATCGACTTAAAGGAAACAAATAAGTAAACAGTAGTACAGTAGGTGCACAGATAGGGCAAAATCATAAAAGCAGGGTTTGTGGATGGAATTTGGGGACCTTCAAGTTGAGGGAGACTGACAGAGAAGGCAGTGGTTGGAATGCAAATCCTGTTCTCCATTTGGAGTCTGAAGCTGTCCAGGGATTTAGCAACTCTCTTCCTCTTCTTCTCCCACTCCATCCCCAGGAGTACCCGCTGGCAGCTCTTGCAGGCACCGCCTGCCACTGTGGGTTTCCCACCACCCGATTCCCACTCCATGACAGAGAGGATGAGCAGCTCTGTGCCCAGAAGTGCAGCGCGGAGGAGTTTGAGAGCTGCGGGACTCCTAGTTACTTCATTGTGTATCAGACACAAGTCCAAGGTGAGCTAGGCCCTTCCCCGGTGGACCCCAGATGCACTCCCAATGGCTTCCCTCCCAGACTTGTCGCTGCCAGTCCATCCCACACAGCCTGCAGCAAGGAGAAAACTATGCAAGCCAGAGGGCAGGGCTGATGAACTCCACCAGGCTTAGAGTTCCTGGATGGGCAACAGAAGGAGTTCCCAGGATGAGAAGCGTTCTGATGACCCATCTCTATCCCTCATCTCCAAGGACCCTTGGTGGCTCCTGTAGTGAGACTGAATGAGAAAAGAGACTGAGTCTCCCACTGGCTGCAAAACAGATTCACCGCGTTATCCTGGACAAGTCATTTCCCCTTTCTGGGCCTCAGTTTTTCCGTCTGTAAAATGAAGCTGTAGACTGTTGGCCTCCAATGTTCCTTCCAATTCTAAGATTTTGTCATTTTATCTATAAGTTCTTCCTTCTTCTCTTTCCCTGTCTCACTCATCCTTTCCACTTCTAGTCTTCTTCCTTTGCTAGTGGAATCCACACTCACTGTTATCTCCTCTTCTGTCCCTTGGGCCTACCAGACATGATGATAATGATGGTGATGATGATGATGATGACGATGATGATGATGATGATGATTATTATGATGATGGTGATGACAATGATGATAATGATGGTGATGATGATGATGATGATGACAATGATGATAATGATGATGATGGTGATGATGATGATAATGATGGTGATGATTATGATGATGGTGATGATGATAATGGTGATGATAGTGATAAGAGTGATGCTGATAGTGCTGATGATAGTGATGATGAAAGTGATGATGATGATGATGGTGATGAGGAGGAAGAGGAGGAGGCAGCAACACTTGGAGTTTCTTGAGGTCTTACTCTGTGCCAGACTCAGTGTTGCATCCTTCATATACATGTTTTCATTGAATCCCCTCAACTCTCTATGAGTTGGGAACAGTAATTATGCCCTCTTTACTGTGGGGTGGGGGAGGGGCTTGAGACTCAGAACAGTTGAGGAACTTACCTTAAGTCATACTGTTTGTAAACTTTCCCAATAAAACCCTTTTCTCCTGACCAAGGTATCATGAAGGGAGGGTGGCACTTGGGTGGGGATTGGGGGGCATCCCTTGCTAGGACACTCAGCCCAAAGGAAGCCCCTGAAGGATCACCTCAATGTCTGAATATATTGACCATCTACTATGTACCAGTCCTTATGCCAAGCCTCATCTTATTTAGTGATGTGAAGTCCACAGTAAACCTATGATCAGGGCAGTATCATCCCCACTTTACAGATGACAGAACTAAAATTCAGAGAGATTGGGAACTGGCCACAGTTATACATCTACAAAACAATTTGTTTTCAGGAGTCTGACTCCAAAGCCCCTGCTAGAAACCTTTGCCCATGCTCCAGTGACACTCCCCAGAGTCTGGAGAGCCAAGAAAACACCACTGGGCTAGACCTCCTCCTTCTCATTTCCCAGTCACCAAGCTGCCATATGTGGTAGAGCAGGCTGAGCATTGCACTGGCACAGCCAACAGAAAAAGTGGTGCCTAAAAGCCAGCCACATGTTGTGTGCCCTGGATGGCAGAACATCTGTCCAGAGGAAGGAGTGGGCACCTTTTTCTGATTTGCACAAAAATGCTGTGCGAGCTAGTGGCAGCCCCACCAATAGCCTGTCCCTGTTTGACTGATGGGGTAGCAGTGGCGATCAACTGTGGCTGTTTCTATGGTAGCTCAAGTCCTTCTGAGAGCCTAGTGAGCATGTGGCTCTTGGCCCTATTTACAATCCGATGGGGAAGGATGGGTCTTTGTTAGCTTTCGGGGAAGTGCTGGTTAGTCTGTGCAGAGCTGTGCTGCCTTAGCCTGCAGGGGAAAGTCATACACAGATTAATTACCCTGTGATCATGAATGGCTTTGAGGTGGCCAGAACAGACACTGGAGCCTTTTCAACAGCAGATAACAATTCCCTAACTGATGAGTTTGCTCATTCCCAGTGCCCTACCCCCAGGCCATTACTAGGGCTTCCATTTTTCCATGTCACTCTTGCAGTTTCTACACACTGGGGAGGTTTGACAGTTTTTTTTTTTGTTTTTTGTTTTTGTTTTGTTTTGTTTTTTTTTTGAGACGGAGTCTTGCTCTGTCGCCCAGGCTGGAGTGCAGTGGCGCAATCTCGGCTCACTGCAAGCTCCGCCTCCCGGGTTCACGCCATTCTCCTGCCTCAGCCTCTCCGAGTAGCTGGGACTACAGGCGCCCGCCACCACGCCCGGCTAATTTTTTTGTATTTTTTAGTAGAGACGGGGTTTCACTGTGGTCTCGATCTCCTGACCTCGTGATCCGCCCGCCTCGGCCTCCCAAAGTGCTGGGATTACAAGCGTGAGCCACCACGCCCGGCCTGGTTTGACAGTTATGTAGCTCATCAGCCTGCCAAGAGCCTGGCCCACCAGGGCTGCCATTTATTGAGCACCTACTGTGTGCTAAGCCCTGATGCCCCTTATGGGATAATTATTGAACACTTGCTCTGGGCCAGGCTCTGTCAAATCTTTTACCTGCCTTAAATCATCTAATCATCCAAACAGTCCAGTTGCATAAGCACTGTTATTACCATTTTACAAATGAGGTAACTTGGCACAGGGAGGCTGAGTAACTTGGCCAAAGTCAAATAGCTCAGACATGGCAGTGTAGGGATGCAGACCCAGGCAATCTAGGTCCCAAGACTGCACTCTCAAACTTAGCTTCTCAAAATACATTGTGAAAAATTCGCACTCATTATCCCACATAATTGTGTAAGGTTTATTAGCCCTGTTTTATAGGTGAGGAAACTGAGGCTTAGTGAGGGGAAAGCCTTGTTCTGTGTCACACAGGTAGGTCATGACAGTTCTGGATGGAAACCCAGGTCGGTCTGATTCCAAAACTGTGTATAATACTGCGTCCAACAGCTGCTTAATGTATGGGGCTTAGGAACCAAATCAACTTTCTTTATAGCACTGAAAACCACAACTTTTACCTTGGGGTTGGCCTTGGCCTCTCAGGAAGTATTCGAATAGAAAATTCTGTTTTGGGGGGAAATTAAGGCACCTGCTCTGCCCCACCCAACCTATCAACCCAACATTTTATTCTGGAAAAAAAAAAAAAAAAAGTCAAACCTCCAGAAAACTCGGAAGAATTATGCAGTGAACACATATATACTCATTCCATAGAATTTTGTGACATACGTTAACTTTTGCTGTATTTACTTTATTGTCCATCTCTCCATTTCTCCATCCCTCAATCCTTCCTAATTTTTGGTGCATTTCAAAGCAAGTTGCAAGCATCATTGTACTTCAGGATGTTGTCATTGGTTATAATTCAATATTAGCTTTTCTGAAGTAACATTTCCATAGAGTGGAATGCACATATTTTAAGTGTACTAGTTAATGCCAACTGGGTAATCCACTCCACTATCAAAATATAAAACATAACCATATTCTAGAAAGTCCCTGTATCTGAGCTCCTTTTTGCAGTATATTCCAGTGAAAACCATTCCCTGAAGCTTACTTGGCTTCGACACAGATGTCCCTTGGTCTATTTTCTCCTAAATCTGATCATCTCAGAACAAAAATTAAACAGGCAGGAGAAGAGAGCTGAACCTCCAGCTAGCAGCAACAATACCAGGAACCACAATCGATTCTGTGGGCACTTCCAGCATGTTTGTCTTACTCTAAACTGCATTCATTCATGAATTTCATTCTCCTAAACAACCTCAGGCTGTCATCACTGCTTAATAGTCCCATTTTATAAGTGAGCAAACTGAGGCTCAGATAGATCATTTTTTTCCTATGTCACCCAACAAGTAAGTGGAATAATTGGAATTTAAACTAGGACTTCACATTTCTCCTTCAGAGGGCTTTTGTGTGAAATCAATGAGGCTCACAGTAAGACTTCAATAAATAGCAGCTAATGCAGAACAGGAAAGACCCTGGTAAAATCTTGGGAAGGAATTACCTATAGGAGGGCAGAGTGATCTGCCCTCATGCCCGAGTAATCATGGGAGGTGAGCTTGTCTCTTGAATTGAGCATAGGGCAGTCACTGAGGACCTTGTCCATAACTGGTTCAAGGCAGTGAACAGGGAGGAGGCCGAGTGCAAGGGCCAAGGAGTAGATAGAAGGCAGGAAACATGAAGGAATGTGGACAACTCTGCTGGCAATGTGGCAGTGATGGGGTGAAGGGGAGCTGGTGGTCGCTGGAAAGGGCTCTTTCTAAATGATGGAGCTATTTGTTCCTGTTTGAGTGCTAATGTGATTGAGCCAGCTGAGACAGAAAAAATATTGGGGTTTGGAAGGAGTAAGGAGCTTGGAGAAGAAGGAGGGAATGGAGTCCACACACATGAGTAGGGGATGGGTGGCTTCCCCAGAAGGGGGAGAGATGGAGATGAGGGGCCATGGGAGGTGAGGGAGGTTTGCCTGCCTTCCCTTGGATGGTAAATAAGGGTGGAGCTCATCTGCCCCGGGCAGAAGAAGGCAGCACTGAGACCTGGGGCCTCCAGGCCTGGATCTGGGATTCTCTCATCTTCTTTTCTGCTCCAGCACCCCCTGCTCTGAGCCTTCCCTCAGCTGCCTTTGCAACTGAGGGAACCAAAAGAAAATCTTGTGCTTTCTTAGCCCCCTCTGGGGTTGCAGTGGGAGGTGCTGGGGCTTGCATTTTCTGTTAACTCTGATGGTAATGGCATTCTGCGGGCTCTGAAAAGCCAGAGAATCAAAAACATCCAAATGGTACTCACCACCTCCCAACCCATTTTACAGATGAGGAAACTGAGGGCTAGAGAAAAATGATACCTATGCCTTTTGAGCATTTTAGACTATTAACATATTACATGCTTTGTTTCATTCAATCCTTCTAAGAGCCCTACAAAATAGATATTATTGTTATCCACCCAGTCACCATTCTACCCATTCATGCATCCATCCAAGAAGCAGTTATTAAGTACCTGCTGTATACCAGATATTGCGGAAACTTTTGGTGAATCAGCAAAACACAATACGGGCAGGGTTTCTGACCACACGACTAATTGCATGAATAATTATCTGAATTGCAATTGTGATCAACAATATGAAGGAGATGGATGTAGTAATGCACTAATGATAGCCCAGGGAGTCAGGAAAAGAGGAGAGAGAGGAAGGGAGGAAGGAAAGAGGGAAGGAAGAAGGAAGGAAGGACAGACGGAAAGATAGTGAGACCCATTCAACTGAGAGCTGACGAACAAAAAGCAAAGGCAGGTAGGAGGCAATGGAGAGGGAACAGTATGCATGAAGGTGCTATGTCAGGACACAGCAAAGCACAGGAGAGGAAGTACAGAGAGACCAGTTGGCTGGCGTGTGGTGGAGTGGATTAGAATGAGCCTGTGAGTTTGCAAAGGCCAACCATGTGGGCTCGGAGGCCAAGATAAGAACCCTGGACTGCATCCTATGCTCAAAAGGCATAGGTATTATTTTTCTCTAGCCCTCAGTTTTCTCATCTGTAAAATGGGTTGGGAGGTGGTGAGTACCATTTGGATATTCCTGATTCTCTGGCTTTTCAGAGCCCTCAAAATACAAGAATAACAAAAAATACATGATGGAAGCCATTGACGGTTTCAATCTGAAGGAAAAGGGTAGAGGTGAATGGGAAAGACTTGCTCTGCTGTGGGGAAACTGGGGCTGGAGAGAAGATTCACCCTCCTAGCTGACTTCTATTGGATCCCTACTATGGGCTAAGCACTGTGCTTATCCCTTTCCATCATTATCCCATTTAACACTCACCTCAACTCTGTGAGGGAGGAACCATCTCCCTCATTTTACAGATGGGAAAGCTGAGGCCCAAGGAAGCTTTCCTGTGACCCACGCAAGTGTCCTGTGCCCTTGATCACCTGGCTGAGAAGTGGCAGGGGTGGGGCTCATACCCTGGCCCTTTCAGACAGGCTCCATCTGCCCCTGGTGTTGACCTCTGTCCATGCTCTGCCCTTTTCAGACAACCGTTGCATGGACAGACGGTTCCTGCCAGGCAAGTCCAAGCAGCTCATTGCTTTGGCCAGCTTCCCAGGTGCTGGCAACACGTGGGCTCGCCACCTCATTGAGCTGGCCACAGGCTTCTACACTGGCAGCTATTACTTCGATGGCTCCCTCTACAACAAAGGTGAGGAGATGGCAGGGAGGGCAGGGCAGGAGGTTCCCTGGGCTTGGGAAGGTCCCCACTTGGAGAGTATGGGAATACTCCTCCTTGAGTGTGCTTGGCACTGCATGCTTGGCACCCCCCCTTCCTTTTTGCCCCACAAACATTTCTTGAGTCATGTCCTGGATACTCCACCAGCATCCATTCAATAATTGACATTTGTCAAGTACTTATCCTATGCCTGGTACCTTTCCTCCATTTAGGTTACAACAAACATTTCTTAAACACCTACTGTGTGCTGGTACCTCATTACAGATGTTTACTGACCAGCAACTCTTTGATGTAATAGAGGTACAAGAACTAAGTTCACTTTGGGGACATTTATTGAGCACCTACTATTCACCAGGTGTCCTCTCCACATTTAAGTCGGCAATACTCGCGATGCAGGGTGCTCTATTTTCATTCCATTCACAGATGTTTACTGAGCACCGGAATGTTCTGGATGCACTTCCTAAGTTAGGTGTCCCAACATGCATGTGTGGAGCACCAACTGTGTGTGAGGCGCCTCATGTAGGTTGAGATTGCCAAAGATGTTCTCTTGGCACCTAGTAGGTGGCCAGGTGCTGTATTCTTATTTAACCCTGCATAGAACCCCTGTGAGGTAGGATGATGATGTTCTTTCCCAGAAATGAAAACTGAGGCTTGGAGAGGAGAAATAACTTGCCCAAAGTCACACAATGTTTTTTTTTTTTCAACAAGCTGATTGGGGATTGCATTCTAGTGTTTCCCAGTTTCAAAGCCCACATCTTTATTACTCTATCACACAGGTAAGAAATTCCTGGGTTTCTTACTGAGGAACAAGAAATCATGGATGAAATGCCCCTTGTGCATGAAGCCCTCTCCTGGGCATAGTGGGAGACATCAGAGAAGCAAGGCCTCCTCCTGTGGGAGGCTTTGCATCTACATGTGGAGCAGCCCTTGGCCATGGTCTTTGTGTCTGCAAACCAGCTGAAGACCACTTCCTGCCTGTGTGACCTTAGGCAACTTACTGTACCTCTCTGATCCTGTGTCCTCGTGCACAAATTAGAGATAAGAGTATGTACCTCATGAGGTTGTTTCAAAGCAGGGATGTCCCATCTTTTATCTTCCCTGGGCCACGTTGGAAGAAGAAAAATTGTCTTGGACCACACATAAAATATACTAACACTAATGATAGCTGATGAGCTAAAAATAAAATAAAAATAACAAAAAAATCTAATAATGTTTTAAGAAAGCTTACGAGTTTGTGTTGGGCCGCATTCAACGTCGTCAATAAAAGTTGGCTCTGGGTACTCTGGTCTGGGTGCCAGGCACTAGCCAGGCACAGCTTGGTGCTGATAGAGAGTCATCCTCGAACCCTAGCTCAGGGAGAGCCAGGGGGCATGTCTTTCTCAGGGTGAGACACAGGAGGGAGGCAGAGACTGGGGGAGAAAAGGCTTGGGTGAAGAGGGACAGGCTGATGGTTGGAGTTGGCAGCGGGTCAGGCAGGGGAATCTGCTTAAGAGTCCTAGCTTTTTATATATTTATTAATTTCCAGTTTTGGCCTGAGTGATTGTTTATTAAGCACCTATTACATATGAGGCTCCATGCTTAGGGTATTGCATGCTTATATCAGGATTTGAACCCAGGGCTGGCTGTCAGCAGTCCCTATGATCTTAACCCCTATGCTGTGCTGCCTTGTGGGAGCTTCTGGGAAGAGCACTGGGATATTCCGGAATCTCTCTGGCTTGTCCTGGAGCAGCGGCTGTGGAATGCAAGTTCAGAAAGGATGCCATGGCTGGCCCACATTCTCACTCTCCTGTCTGTGGCAGCAACCCTACTCATGCAATCCCAGAATGTCACAAACAGAAGGGTCCCTCAGGATGATTTAGTTCAGGGATCAAAATTGGTTTCATCTAGTGTTGATTCCAATGAATTTTTGCTTAAGGATGATGTGTTAAGAAAGATTCTGAGGTTCTATTCTCTCTCTGAAACAAAGTGCCTTAATCTAGTAGTGACGCCTGTTGAAAGTGGAGAATGGGGAATGGTGGCCTCTACACCAAGTATTCGCCATCTGATCTAACTCAACCTCCTAACTTCAGAGAAGAAGAAATGGAATCTTAAGATGGAGTCAGGAGATCTGATTTTCAGTCTGAAAGTTCACTCTGATACTTAACAGCTATGAGAGCTTGTGCAAAATTCTTCACCTCTCTGAGCTTTAATTTCCTAATCTATAATACGGGGATGTCAGTACTGAACTCAGAGATTTTCCAAAAAATATAACAAGATAATGTTTGTGAGATACTATGTGTGAGCCTGTGGTGTAAAATAGACATTTTTTCAATGCTATGTAACCAGGACAGTCATTTACTTAGTCAAAGGCAAAGAGGATTGGTTTCTGACTACACGTTAGCATTGCCCAGGGAGCTTTTAAAGTCTTGACACACAGGCTGCATCTCAGACCATTTCCATCAGATTGTCAGGAGTGGGCCCAGGCGTGGGTGTTTTCTATAAGCTCCCAGGGGATTCCAATGCAAAACCAGAGCCAAGATCCCTGGCCCTAGACGAAGAACCCAGCATTCTTACTTCCAGACCCAAAACATTCCAAAAATTCATTTTTTCCCTGTGTTTGTTAACACTCTAGTGTGGGCATTATTAATTGGTCATTAATGGAGTGAGCCACCTACTAAAATTTTAACTGGATTTAAAAGAAAAAAAAGAAAACATAACCCCCTGTGGCAATTCCCTGCCTCAAGCTGTGTCTAGTTACTGGATGTTTCCTTCATTCGTTCTGAGACAGGCAGGGGGTTATGGGCTGGTCACAGGCAGCTGAGGCTTTGAATGTAGTTGCCTTTTCATTAGGAGCTTTAAAATCCTTCCTGCAGCCTGAGCCCTTGCAGTTAACATTGAACTCTCCCTGGGAGCTTGGAGCTGGCAGTGGGGTGTAGACAAAATGAAGAGCCGCTTGCCCCCCAACAGCATCAGTCAATCTAGCTAACCCTGCCCAGTCTCTCCCCACATCACCTTGCAGCTGAAAGATGCTTAACTTCATGAAATCCTTTGCCGCATTTGCCACACTGGGGCAAAGTTCTGCAGCCCCTTTCAGACTCCAGGTATAATGGGCTCTTTGTAGTTCGAGAATGCACTGGAGATTTGCACGTGCTATCATCTGCACAATGAACTGATCCCCCGGCAACTCTTGCTGATTTATCTAAGTCCTTTAGAGTTTCTTTTCTTCTGCTACCAACTTGCTGGATGGCTGGATGCATGTTCCCCTGCCCCTCGAGACCTCAGTTTCCTCCTTTGTAAGAAGCATGTGTCAGATGGGTGGTCTCCCAGACCCTCTTAGGCCTGACGGGCTGCGTGACATTTTCTCTCTTTCCTCCATATTTTCTGCAACCTGCTCTTCCCTCAGACTGGAAAAGGGTCCACTCCACCAGCAAGCTGGTGAGGGAGGGAGGGAGGGAGGAAATTAATGAGTGAATGAATGAAGAAATGTAGGGACCTTTCCCTCCCAGAATCCAAGTGTCTGTCCCACTTGGGTCTTTCTTCCCTTTCCCTCACTGGGTGCAACTGCCATTTGCAAAGCATGGTTTTCTCTGTCTCTGTGTCCATCTGCCATCTGGCGCTCCCTCTCTCTCTCTCTCTCATTCTCTCTCTCTCTCTCTAGTTGTCCTTTCTCTGCATGTCTACCTCTGCCCAGTATGTACCTCTGCCTCTCTGTGTTTCTCTCTTCATGTCTCTCTCTGTTCTCTCTCTAGGTGTCTATCTCCCCTTCTCTGTTTTTGTCTCATTTTATTTCTGTGTCTGTTTATCTCCCCCAACTCCTGCCTTCTCCCCCACTTTGTCTCAGTCCCTCCCTCTCTCCAGGTAACTGTGTCTTTCTCTCTCACCGTTCCCCTTTCCCTGGGCTTCATCCCCCCTCTCCCTGCCTCTCCCCATCTCAGAGACCTCATTGGCCTAATGCAGGCTCAAGCTCTGCGGTATGTGAGGAGCCAGAGCCCTGACTTCTGAAGGAGGGGAGACAGAAGAGGGAAGGGCAGGATGATGTTCTCAGACTGGTACATCAGCCCACAGAGTGGGCAGCCTCTCAGCCCACCTGATGCAGGACAATGATTTCTGAGGATTTCCTTGTCCTCAAAACAAATCCCACTGTCCTGGAGAACCACCAGCCTTCAGGGGTGTCCATGCCTGGAGCCAAGATGGGACTTTCCTGTCCCAGTAAACTCTAGGACATGCAGAGATGTGCAGTCTCTGCCACTTCCCTTCTCTGTACCTTAGCTCCCCTAACCGAAAAAATGCATGAGCAACTATAGTAACAGAGGTTTGGAAGAGAGAAGGGAAAAACATGTCTTGTTCTCTCTGTGGCCCTGAACAAGGTTGTTTCTCCAAATCCTGGGACAGTTGGGCAGCTCCTTAGAGTTTGAGGGTCACATGGGTGCCCAAGATAAGCTGATATTTTGGTGACTCTTAAAAGATAGGATTTAAATATATCATGTTTATGTCATGGAGATGCTGGATCCTGGGTGTCAAGGACAGTAGAGAGGGGGACACCCTGGTGGTGGAGTCCAGCAATTCCACTCTGGCTCAAAGCTTGCATCCATGATTCCCTTGTAATTACCTAGCCAGGCCTTCTTTAGAAGACAATTGAGCAACTATCTGTTGTTCCTCAGGCAAACCTATTCCATGCGCCTTCTCAAAAGTTCCTTTCCAGACATAGTACTCTTCCCTCTCTGGGACACATTCTGCTAAATGGAATTTTCTCTACATTTGCAATACTCCTATAGATAAACTCCTCAGGCAACCAGAATCTGGAATATGAAACAGATCTTTCCCAATCTTTATAGCTTTTCTAGGTTTTTTGTTTTTGTTTGTTTTTAATCTTGATAAATACTGTGCTAAGTTGACCCCATCATGAACAAATAGAAATGTTGTAACTTGGGTCTCCCAATGCATGGAGCTGATTGAAAATAGTTTGACCATCCTTCCATGTTTCTGGCAATTTTTTTTCCTCATTGAGAATCTGTGTGAGTTCTGGTATACCCCCTGCCTGTGTTTTCCATTGCTGTGCTCATAGTGAAATAGATTTTGGTAAAGATAAAATTTAACCATGGATGGAAAGCCTTTTGTCCATGTCATGCAGAGCTCTACCAGAATACATGACATGAAATTATATCCAGTGTTGCCTTGCATAAATGTTTATGTCCGAAGCTCTCTCTCTCTCTCAAGCCCCCACATCCTATTCCTCATTCTCCTCTGGAGGAGATTTTTTTCATGACACTGTGCTTCCCATCAACGTCAAAGGCTGTGGGTTAATATTTTCTCATGGGCACGGGTCAGTGCTAATTTGCAAGACTAGGCTTATCCCAGGCAACTTAACTTGGCAAGTCCCAGAATGGAACCTGATTGAAAAAATCACATTCCATTCTTGGTTCTTCTGCTCAGTGGCCATGTGAGGGAGGCTGCACCTCTCTGGACCCCTGTCTCCAGGAACAGGAGCAGGTATCAAGCCAGTCTTCACCTCCATCCATCTTGAAAGCCAGAGCACAACAGGGAGGGAAGAAACTATACTCCAAGGTTTGATGATACAGGGAGAAGTCTCAGTCCATGATTTCACCCTAAGTCTTATTCTGCATTAGCTGCCATTTATTGAAGTGTTACTGTGGGCCTCATTGACTTCTCACAATGGCCTTGTGAGGGAGAAAGTGCATGGACCCATTTTACAGATGAGGAAAACTGAGGCCCAGAGAGGTGACATGATATCCAGAATGACTCATTGGGTTGTAAACACAGCCAGTATCTTGAAGGCCTACTACAATAACATTTCTACTTGGCTTAATATCATATCCAAATGCCTTAGCTTGCATGAGCTAAGGGGCACTTAGAGGGTGAAGGACACGTGTGCCCGGAGCCCAGGTTTGTATCTCGGCTCTGCCTCTTCCATAGCTCTGTAACTTGGGCGAGTTATTGGACATCTCTGCCTCATTTTCCTCATCTGTAAAATTCCTCATAGAATTGTTGAGAGGATAGAATTGCTTAATATATGTAAAGGGCTTAGACTAGTCTCCAGCTGCACAGAACTTCTCTCAGCTCCTCAGCTTTTGAAAGGAAAACCTGATCATGCCCCTCTTTTTCGCTTAAATCCTCTTAAGTGTTCCCCAGTCTTTCTGGCCTAGTGCTGGCCTCTTTATCACAGACCCCACAACCCTCTCCAGCCCCATGCTCCCCTCTGCAGTCACTCATATGTGACAGATTTCTTCCCACCCACCACAGGCCCTTTGCACCTGCTTTTCCCAGCACCTGGCCCTCCCTTCCCAGCTCTCTTGAGCTAGTAAGTTTCTCCTCATTTTTCAGTTCTATGCTTAAGCATCTCTTCCCCCAGGAAACCTTTCTGGATGCCACTTGACTAGGTCAGTGATTTTGGTTGAGCTGACTGGGCTGCCCATCTCCAAGCTGCAGGTTAGGACCATGTCTATTCTATGTGTCTGTCATCATCTGGGACCAATCCCCCACCCCCCACCCCCAAGGCATGTCCTTTCATGGTGATAGCAGAGCTCCCTCATGTAGAGTAAGCAGAAACATATGATGTGTCTTGAGACTGTGCTGAAGACCTACTTCCACCCTCATTCTATGGGCAACAGGAAGTCACATGGCCATGCCCATCATCAGTGGGGTAGGGACGCTGACTCCCCACAAAGAGGAATCACCCAGTACATCACTGGCCCCTCTCACAGCACCCAAGCCTTTTCTCTTTTTTTCTTTTTTTGTCAAGAGACAGGTCTCACTCTGTCATCCAGGCTGGAGTGCAGTGGCATGATCATAGCTCACTGCAGCCTCAACCTTCTAGCTCAAGCAATCCTCCCGCCTCAGCCCCCCAAGTGGCTGGGACTACAGGTGCATGCCACCATACCTGGCTAAATTTTTTTAAATTTTTTATTGTAGAGAATGGGGTCTCACTATGTTGCCCAGGCTGGTTTCAACTCCTGGGAGCAAGCTATCCTCCCACTTTGGCCTCCCAAAGTGCTGGGATTACAGGCGTGAGCCACTGTGCCTAGCCAGCACCCAAGCATTAATACTCCCCTTTTGTAACACTCACCAGGGCAGTGGTTTTACACTTATTTGTGTTCACTATTTGAATAATCTAACTCTGAAAAACCGGAAGACTCGTGAATATTTTTGAAGACCCGTGAATGTTTTTGTAAGTCATTTCAATCCCGGGGTCCTAGCACAGTGCCTGGCACATAGTAGGTGCTCAATAAATACGCGAATGACTGAGTGCACAAATGCATGAGGATTCCTGAGGTGGCCCAGAAGAGAGTGGGGTGGGCTTCCTGCTTCCCCAGCTCACCAGTCCTGTTCCTCACCTCTGGCTGCGGGAAGGGTTTAAAGGTGAGCGGGACCACTGGCGCAGCGGACGGACCATCTGCATTAAGACGCACGAAAGCGGTCAGAAAGAGATCGAGGCCTTTGACGCCGCCATCCTGCTCATCCGCAACCCCTACAAGGCCCTCATGGCTGAATTCAACCGCAAGTACGGCGGCCACATAGGCTTTGCTGCGCATGCCCACTGGAAGGGCAAAGGTACAGCTCGGGGGAGGAGGGGAGGGGAGGGGAGGAGAGGGGCGGGGAGGGGCCCCGGGCTGCAGGGGGCGGTGGGAGGGTCCCGTGCTCCGGACCAACGTGGCCAGCAAGGAGGCAATGCCTCATGCGAGGAACCCTGGAGGACATCCTGGAGGGCGCGTGTCATGCTCTAGTCCTTGCTTCCAGTAGAGTAGGTGCCTCCCACAACCCCCCCACCACCCACAAGCAGCACCTTCTGTGAGCCGGGCTGCTGCATCGCACAGGGGATTAAAATCATGGGCTCGGGAGAAAGACTCTTTGGATTCAGATCTCAGCTCTACCACCTCCCATAAGGGCTCATTAACCTCCCTGAACTTAGATGGCCCCATTTATAAAGTGAAGATTATAAAACTATGAGGCTTTAAGAATTTTACAAACACTCAGTAGGTGTGACTTTCATGGCATTGGAGATGCTCATGAAATTGATGTGGGATTGATGGAAGCGGGTTAAAGAACCCCACCCTGGAAGTCAAGAGACCTGAATCCAGCCCCAGGTCAGTGCCTGTGTTGCCACGAGCTCCTGAGAGCACAGGTACAGGGCATCATTTCAACGAATACTCCCAAGAACTCTGGGTGGCGAGGCTCAGAGAGGTTAAGTGACTTGCCCCACATCACGCAGCTGGGAAATGGCAGCATGGAGCCCCAAGCATGGAACTTACTAAGATGACCTGGGTTTGAGATTCAGCTCTGGCACTTACTAGGTGACAGAGGGCTGTGTGGATCATTTCAATGCAGAGCAGCCACCCAGGGCAGTGGCCAGAGCTTTGAAGTCAGACCCAACTTCTGCCATCTTGAGCATTCTTAACCCTTCTCAGCCTCAAAGTCCCATATCCATTGTAGGATGATCTCTACCACCATAATGAAAGTCACATCTACTGAGGGCTTTGGAAAAGGCTAACTTCTTAAATCCCCACCATAATTGCCTCCTTTGATAGATGGGATAACCTAGGTCCAGGGAGGTTAAGGAGCTTTCCCAGGGTAAGGGGAATATAGGGGGTTGTTGTTCAATGAGTATAAAGTTACAGTTATACAAGATGAGTGAGTTCCACAGTTCTGCTGTACAACATAGTGCCTCTAATTAACAAGAAGGTATTCTTTACTTAAGATTTTGGTAAGAGGGTAGATCTCATGTTAAGTGCTTTTTACTATACACAAAAATGAACAAAGAAAACAGACTAAAGGAAACTTCCAGAAGTGATGGAAATGTTTATTACCTGGATTATGGTGATGGTAACATGAGTGTATCCACATAACCAAAGTCACTAAATTGTATATATTATGTGCAGTATTTTGTATATTAATTAGACCTTAATAAAGCTGGGGTTGGGAGGAGTTTTTCCATAAAGTGGTAGAGCTGGGATTTGAACTCAGGGAATCTTGCTCCAGAGCCCACACTCTTCAGCACTGCACTGTGATAATGGATTAGATGAACCATTGGTGGCTATGAATCACCGAGTCCAGAGCCCCCGACACACAGCAGGCGCTCTGCAAGTGTGAGTTGTCCCCAGCTCATCCAGCCTCCAGGAACCAGGCTGCTCCAGTCCTCCAGCCCCTCCCCAGAGAGGAACAGAGCAGGGCAGGATGACATAACTCAGCAATTCACCGGTAACACCCTCAATACTGACTTCGTTGATTAAAATCCTTGGGCCTGCCCCGTGGGTCCCAATTCACTCAAGGCAGTTTGTCTGTTCCTCCCTCTGCCTCGCTCCTCTTCTCAGTGAGGGGGTGGAAGCTTGGATAGGTGGTGACATTTGTCCAGTTATTCCCAGGGGTAGAGAGGCCTCTGAATTATTTATTGGTAGAACAATCAGTCAAAAGCAAAACTGGTCGCCAGGCTGAGATATCCATATGTGCAAATGGTAGTAGCCTGTCCTAAGAGCACAGACTCTGCTTGTCAAAGCTGGAAAAGACCTGGGAGATCAGTGACCTCGGTGGGCCTCTGTGCTGGCTGCTCCTTAGGGTCCCTGGAGGAGAGTGGGAAAACCCCAGTGCCCAGGCTGCACCCTGGACTATTACTGGGTGGAGCCTGGACATCAATATATTTTTTTTCAAATTTTATTTTAAGTTCTGAGTTATGTTTGCAGGATGTGCAGTTTAGTTACATAGGTAAACGTGTGCCATGGTGGTTTGCTGCACAGATCAACCCATCCCCTAGATATCAAGCTCAGCATACATTAGCTATTCTTCCTGATGCTCTCCCTCCCCAACACCGACAGGCCTCAGTGTGTGTTGTGCCCACCCCACTCCCGCGTTGTGTGAATATTTTTAAAGTTCCCCAGCTGCTTCTAATGTGTGTGGAGGGCTGAGAACCACTGATTCCTATTGAGTAGTGGGGAAACTGAGGCCAAGAGAGAAGCAGAGACCACCAAGGCTGGTCTAGCCCAGGCACCCTGCTCTCCCAAGTGAACAGAAACGGGGCTTACTTGGGAAGCTCTTGTGGGCACTTCACATTTGATATCTCATCTAAGCTCTCTAGGGACCACATGAGGTAAGAAAGGCAGTGATCATCAGTACACCCCACTTTACAAGTGAGAGCCATCCCAGGAAGGGACTAGTCTCTTGACTAAGACCCTAGGTACTGACTAAGCTGGGATTCAAACCCAGACATTAATCACCAGGCTCTACTGCCTGAGACGTTGCTGACCCTTTGGTAACATTCAGATATTTTCCTCTTCCAGAGGAAGAGGAACCTCAACCCCGTCTTAGGTTCAGACAAGTCTCCTAATTCCCAAGAACCACCCATCTCTCCTCTTTTTCCTTATTCAAAACAGCTGGGAGCTCTAAAGCAACACTAAGGAAGGAGTCAGAACAGGCTGAACGGAGAGGCTGCAGGGAGTGTGGGATAAGGGGATCCGCCACACTCATCTCATATTGGGGGCCTGGGGTCCCATGTGAGTCTGAGATGGGAGAAGGGATCTTCTCCAAGTGCCCCCTCCAAGGCATGACCCAGGTACGCAAGGGCTCTAGTAGAGAGGCTTCCTTAAAGAACAGAACCCCCAGTCTCCACTCAGCCCATTCTTCCCCTTTGCATTCACCCTCTGGCCCCTGGAGACACTTGAGTTTGAGACCCTTGCTTTAAGGTCCTGAATCAGTGGCATCAGCATCTCTTGGGATCTTGTTGGAAATGCTAAAACCCACTGAATCAGAAATTCTGGGAGTGGGGCTCCAGAAATATGTGTGTGTGGTTTTTTGTTTTTGTTTTGTTTTGAGACAGAGTCTTGCTCTGTTGCCCAGGCTGGAGTGCAGTGGTGCGATCTCGGCTCACTGCAACCTCTGCTTCCCGGGTTCACGCCATTCTCCTGCCTCAGCCTCCCAAGTAGCTGGGACTACAGGCGCCCAGCACCATGCCTGGCTAATTTTTTGTATTTTTAGTAGAGACAGGGTTTCACCGTGTTAGCCAGGATGGTCTCAATCTGACCTCGTGATCCACCCACCTTGGCCTCCCAAAGTGCTGGGATTACAGGCGTGAGCCACCGCACCCAGCCACAATCTGTGTTTTAACAAAACCCTCCAGGTGATATCGATGGGCACCCTAGTTTAAGAACCATTGCTATAAGTCCCTGCTACTCAAAATGTGGCCTGTGGACCAGCAACATGGACATCACCTGGGAGATTTTTAGGCAAGCAAATGTCAGGCCCTATCCCAGGCTTCCTGGGTCAGAATCTGCACTTTCACAAGATTTCCCCAGACACTTCATGTGCACTTTAAGGTTTGAGAAGTGCTGCTTTTGGATGCCCTCAGTGACAGAATGTGAAGGTCACCCTGTAAGAGCCAAGGTCACCTAGC
Organism: Hylobates moloch; assembly: GCF_009828535.3. Lineage (NCBI taxonomy): Eukaryota > Metazoa > Chordata > Mammalia > Primates > Hylobatidae > Hylobates > Hylobates moloch. The sequence continues at coordinate 24,748,015 of NW_026652287.1, read as the reverse complement.
TATTGAGTGTGTCCACCCCACCATGCCCTTGTCCCCCTCCCAATTACAGCTCAGTCCAGACTCCTAGAACCACCACCCCCACTCTGCTTTTGGTTCCATAGAGTTAATTTTACAATCTCCCTAGAGTGAATTCACAGCAAAATTTTATGTGATATGATTATACAAGGTGAATTGTCCTGGATCTGTTTAATGAAACAGATACTGTGTTTAATGATTCCATGGGGAATTAAGTACAGTTAAACTATTAATCAGGCCCCAGTTCTTTCCATCAACAAGAAGATGGAGGGGAGGCTGGCCAGCCTGTGCCCTGCCAGGCACACCTGTATGACAGTTCCGGTGGAACCAGAACTCATTACCAATGTTCCATGGCTTTATTGCCCAATTTGCAGACAGCAGTCAATGATCAGGAATCCTGAGTTAAACGAGGGCTTTGGTTTTTAATTTTTCTTCTTTTTCTTTCCAATGAAGTAATTTGAGAGTTTCAAGAGAGGAAGCATTGCCATAGGAGGGGGCCAGGTGGACAAACATCTGCTGCTGAAACAGCTCGGATATCTATTGTGCTTTTAGAGGGATGTTTGAACTAAAATGATGGAGCATGTGGAGAGTCAGGAGATACAGGAGGACAAATAGCATCATGGACAATCATAACACTAACCAGTATTTATTGAACACCTTGCTTGCCCCAGGCGCCGTACCAGGATCTTTGCAAATCTTATTTCACTCAATTTGCACAGCATCTGTAGGAGGTAGGTCTTGTCCAGATCACCATTTTGCAGATGGGTGAACTGAGGCTGAAGATCGAGTAATGTCTCCAAAGTCACATAGCTCGTGTGCGGAGGAGCTGGGTCCTGAACCCCGGCAGTCTGACTGCAGAATCATCTATAAACAGACCCCACGTCTCAGACAATAGCCTGAAGGTAAAGTGAGCAGTAGGCAGCCTAGAAGTCATGCTTCCCTGGTCCCAGAGTGAAAAGAGGGCAGGAGCTGATCAGACCAGGTGCTCTATTTTTTCTTTTTAAAAATGTATTTATTTTTATATATTTAGGATGTACAAGTGCAGGTTTCTTGATATAGATAAATAAATGTATAAAATCAATATTTTATATATGCATGCACACGCATGTATATGTACCACATTTTCTTTATCCAATCCTCCACTGAGGTTGATTCCATGTCTTTGCTATTATGAATAGTGCTGCACTAAACATGTGTGCAGGTGTGTTTTTATGTAATGATTTCTTTCTCTTTGGGTGGATACCCAGTAGTGGGATTACTGAATTGAATGATACTTCTATTTTTAGTTCTTGAGAAATCTCCACGCTGTTTTCCATTGGGCTCAGTCTGGGATAGGTGTGGGTTGGAACTCTGCCTTCAGCGCCCATTGTGTGGACTTGGGCAAGTTGCTTCCTGCTTCTGAGACTCCTTTTCCCTGTGTCTAAAATGGAGCCAGTATTAAGAATTCCTACTCTCTAGGCTACGTGAATGCACGGAATGAGATCATGCATGCAGAGTGCCCCACATAGCTCCCAACGCCCAAGAAATGCTCAGGCAACATACATTCCCTTCCTGCCCCTCAGACAGAGGCGCCTGGTGACCCACAGAGGTTTGCAGTCAACAAGGACACACTGTCATCTCCATGCCCCCTGCATCTAAGACTAGGATACCTGGAGCTACCTGAGAGACTCCTTCCTTTTTCTTGAGCCATCCTGCAGCCCCCTTTCAGCAACCATTTGAGATGGTGAGAGGTGGCCAAGCCTAGAAGTTTGGATCTGTGTTGTTGCTGGGTGCTAGGCGACGAGCACCGTCTCTATCACCTGGGCAACTCCCCTGAGAGTAGCAGCTATTCTGAATCATCAGTGATGCTGTAAGGTGATGCAAGAGTGGGGAAATTCTGAAAAGGGAAAACAGAGCATACAACATGCTAGATTTTTCCTAATCACTCAGATACATCTGGTCTTAACCCATTATAACAGTACGGGCCCAATTAGCCAGATACATTATAAATAATCTATTTTAAGGATTAAAAATATCCTTGTCAGCAGCATAAATATCTCCCAAGCAGCTGTGATGTTCCGGGGGACTTGGTGGGGAAGGAGTCTTGCCACAGATTCTGATGTGTTCTGCAAGAAAGGGAGGCCTTCGCCACACTGCAATTTGGCAGTTGTGAATTTCAATTTAGTTCAACAACCGTTCACTGAGCACCTGCTGAGTATAGGCAGTGGGAGGAAGTGGCGATGAGGCTGCTGGTGCCTGGGAAAGATCCATCCTGGAACCAGGCAGGCCTGATCTGGATGGTGCTTCCTGGCTGTGTGGCCATGAACAAGTCACTTCACCTCTCTGAGCCTCAGTTTCCTCCCTGGTGAGGAGCAGACAGTAGTCCTTTTCCTTTCAGGGTAGTCAGCAGGATTAAATAAGATAATGGGTATCCATCGCCCAGCAAGGGAGTAGGACTTAATTTTTAAAAACCAGCTGGGCTCCCCAATGCAGCCTGGGGGACTCACCACCCTCGTTCAATAAACAGAGTTCTTCTGTTGCCTGCTCTGGCAGGCGCCCGGTAGTGTTTGTCCTTGCGAGAAGCAGCAGGTCTCAGTTCATGGTTTTGGAGCTCCTGCCCTCTGATTCTCCAGCTGGGGCTCAGAATTGAGGCTGTGATTCCTTTTCTCTGTTCCCAACACCCTCCAGGTCCCCCTTCTGCACTTTCCCCGGCTCCTCCTTCTGTGGGAGTTTTAGCAGCTCCAGGAACTGACTGCCTCTCCCCATGGAATTCCCAGGTTCTCTGTAACCTATCTTTCAAGTCAGACAGTCCCAAATGCACCCTCCAAGTTTGCATGACAATCCATCCTGTCATTTCACCATGACACTTCCATGAAAAATAAAGAAAGGTAGGACAGAAATGTGTGAAGATGATGTTAAAAATAGTCCCACTTAAACCCTGCCCTCAGATAGCTTACCATCTGCTGGGGAGACAGACTACAGAAGTGGGGGGTTTCTGCACAGCATAATGAGTGCTGTGGGGGGCTGCCGGGGACGGAGAGAGGAACTGTGAAACCTAGAGGAGGCACCCGCCTGAGCCCAGGGAGTCTGAGAAGATGACCTGAAAACAGAATAATATCAGTAATAACAGTAGCCAACATTTATTGAGCACCTGCTGAACTCAACACGCCATGCTAGAAACTTTGTATGTTTTTTCTACTTTGTATAACAGCTCCATTATTATCCTGTGAGGAGATACCACTACTACACAGAAAAATTTGGTACTTAAAAGCCCAGACTTTGAAGCCAGACTGCTTGGGTTCAAATCCTGACTCTGCCAGTTATTAGCTATATGACCTTGAGCAAATTACTTAACCTCTCTGGGCCTCAGTTTTCTCTTCTATCAAATGGAGATAATGATGATACCTCGTAAGGTTGTTGTGAAGATTAAGTGGAATTAAGAGCTATATTAATATATTTATTAATATATAAGTATGTAATCTAAAATATACAATTAACATATATTAGCATAAATAATATATAACATAATAATATGTTGTATATTATATTATAGTAACACATACTTATACATAGGGTTTGCCTGGCATATAGTAATCACCAAACGAGTAGCATTGCTATCCCCAAAGAGAAGGTGGTGGCCAAGAATATTCCAGGGAGAAACAGCGTTGAGGTGAGAAGCATCAGGGTGTGTTTAGAGCTCTAAAAGGAGTGAATTGAGCTAAGTTGTTATTCTTTTTGTTTTTTTGAGGTAGGGTCTTGCTCTGTCACCCAGGCTGAAGTGCAGTGGCATCATCATAGCTCACTGCAGCCTCGACCTCCTGGGCTCAAACAATCCTCCCACCTCAGCTTCCTGAGTAACAAGAACTACAGGCATGCACCACCATGCCCAGCTATTTTATTTCATTTTTTGTAGAGACAGGGTCTTGCTATGTTGCCCAGGCTAGTCTTTAACTCCTGGCCTCAAGCCATCCTCCAGCCTTGGCCTCCCAAAGTGCTGGGATTATAGGTGTGAGCCACCTCACCTGGCCTGTATTATTACACTTAATTGTTAATTGTGTTACTGTGTTGTGCTGTGAATAACAGTAACCACTTCCAGCACCATCTGACTGGGTCTTTCGAACTCCTCCTCCCTCTGACTGTGTCCTCTCTCCTTTCTCTGCAGAGTGGCCAGAATTTGTGAGGAACTATGCCCCATGGTGGGCCACTCACACACTGGACTGGCTCAAGTTCGGCAAGAAGGTGCTGGTGGTACACTTTGAGGACCTGAAGCAGGACCTCTTCGTCCAGCTGGGCCGGATGGTCAGCCTGCTGGGTGTGGCTGTCAGGGAGGACCGGCTGCTCTGTGTGGAGAGCCAGAAGGATGGCAACTTCAAGCGCTCGGGGCTCCGGAAGCTCGAGTATGACCCCTATACTGAGGACATGCAGAAGACCATCTCTGCCTATATCAAGATGGTGGATGCGGCCCTCAAAGGGCGGAACCTCACGGGTGTCCCTGACGACTACTACCCAAGATGATGCATCCACGTAGGGGAAGGGTAGACTGGGAGTCCTGACCATGCAGGCCCTGGGGACTCAAGAGCCCTGGTGACCCCCACTCATCTGTCCTCTCTTTGGTCTGGGAACAATCCCCTTGGCTGCTCTTTGCCTTCAATGAGTTTCCTGCATGACAGAGGAGGCTCAAGGGAAGAGATTGTCCAGGCACTACCACTCTGCTCACATGTTCCCCCCTTGGCAATGTGGGGCATCTCGTTTGGGGGGTTCTAGTTACATGGACTCTTTTCTGTCTCCTGTGTCCCTGCCCCCACCACTCTGGGTTCCACTTGTAGGAGGGAGGGCTCATCCACTTCATGGAGACTTGCTGGGTGCCCCATGGCAATTGTCAAGGCTCTTGATGCATGAGCCCAGGGGGCTATTGTAAAAACTTGGCCCCGGATGCTTGTCCCTTCTGGGCTGAGCTTTCTCAGCCCCCTTCTCATCTCCACCCAAGAAGTGCTGGCACCGATGTTTAACTCAGGCCACCTTCTGTTCTAAAGAAAGATTGCTGGGAAGTTTCTCCATGGCAGTGTGGGGAGGCAATGGTGCTCACGGCAGGTTAATTGGAGACACCATGTGGGGCCATTGGTGTCATGAACCCCCCAGGCCACACTGCTTCTCAGAAACGAGCTGCTTGCCTTTCCACCTCCAGGGCATGAACCCTGCCCCCTTTCTATCCATGCTGTGTCCAGGAGGTGACCTTGAGACCCTGATAGCACCTTCAAGGAACCTCAGGCACCAACAATGAGCCCACAAGGATGGTCACATGCCATGTGCAGAATTTGACTTAGGAGAGAGCCCTAGTGACACATCTCTCTGTGGTGGGCTTCAGTCAGTCTTACACTGCCCTTCTGGCCCCTACAAATGGGTCCTTTGCTATCCAGGTGAGACAGCAAGAGTGTTCTTAATCAGGTGGAACCACACCCAAAATGGACCCCCACTACCTTCCCAGGCCATCTATCTCCCCTTGATCATAGTCCAACAGGGCCAGCTTCCCTTGGTGGCCCTTTAAGGAATGGAGTGAATGAAATTGTGTCGTTCTGTACAAACACTGCTGTCTTGATGCTGAAATGCCAAACCAAAGGATTTCTGAGGACCTGAATCACGGAGCATCAATCTTACAAAGTGTTGGTCCAGAGTCCCATCTCTTCCCCAACCCTGGACACCAGTGGCTTCCCACTCAGTCCAAACCTGCACCATCCATCATTGTGTAGATGAAAAAGCCATAGGTCACAGTCTCTTTGCTATTCTGTTGGAGCAGCCTCCCTATGTGGTCCCTCTGAAGACTTGGGGAGCAGGTAAATGCTCATTCCCAAGTAGCAAAGAGACCACGGAGAAGGTGCGTGTAAAGAGATATATTTTTGTAAGAGGAATATGATTAATACATTCTGGCCATGCAAAGGAAGGGCACAGGGATTAGACCTGTGGCACCCTTCCCTGATTCCCTCATCTGTAGGATTTGGGCTGCCCCAGGCCCACCCAAGAGGCTCTGAATGTATTTTGTACCATGTTTCTTTCCCCCAGGAGAATTTCTAGTCTTCTTTCATGAAGCAGTGGAGGGGTTGGCCTCCCTTCTACTGGGAGGTTGACTGTCTCTGGGAGACTCTTGGTCCAAGACCTGGGTCAGTTCTTTGCTGGTGGTCCCCTCTGACCACAAGCTTCTGTCTGAAGATTCCTCAGGTCAACACCATCATTAAATGCGAGTTTTGTTGATGATTCTACCATGTGGTAGAGTGTTGTGTAAGACAGGTTCACAAATGGGATGTTTTCCTAGTGTGTGTGTGTGTGTGTGTGTGAGAGAGAGACAGAGACAGAGAGACAGAGAGGCATAGAGAGACAGCAAGGCATAGAGAGACAGAGAGAGAGAGACAAGAAACAGAGATAGACAGAAAATGTTCGGGGTGGCGGGCGGGTTGGTATATAACTGCTTTTGTGCCTGTGTGACTCTGGCATAGCTGCTCAGGAAGAATTACGTGCCTCTGTGTGTAAAATTGCCTTTGTGTTCTCCTGCCTCTCTATGTTTTGCAACTGTATCCCACAAGTTGCCGTTATGACCATCTTATTTGTAATGAGTCTGTGCAGGTCCTTGTGTATGGGATTGCACCCGTGTAAAGGAGGAAACGGTCAGTGTGCATGAAATCCATGTGTGAGAAGCTGCCTGTCTATTTTTGGCGGGGTGGAGGCGGGGGCACGTCTTCTGCATATACCTTTTGTCCTTGGCTGCTGTGACAGGGAGGGGATGTGGGGAGAAATGGTGGATGGGACGAGGTCACTAGAGTGTGGTGGAAGTGTTCCTGCCTGAGTATGTGCACAGGTATGGAAGAGGTTATCTATGAGAGGCATCCCTTCTGTGTATGTCTGTAAGAGAGAGAGTGTGTGTATGTAAGAAAGAGAGAGAGAGAGAGAGAGAGCACAACAGAGACACAGAGAGAGACCCTGAGTGTCATGCTTTGCACAGCCATATGCAGCAGGGAAGTCAGTGAGAGTCCAGGAGGACAGAGAAGTCCACTCTGTTCCCTGTGGGTGGGGATGAGTGTTTCTAAACCTCCACATACCGCTGAAGGAAGACCCTGTGTTCTTCCTCCTCATGCATCAGAGGGGCTTCTGTGAGGAGGTGCTGATGTCCAGGGGCTGTTTCCCAGCCAGAGGGAGAGGCAAAGTGTTAGATACTGCCACATGGACAGCACGCGGGGTAGGAGCTGGGCCAGGCAGACGAGAGAGAGGGGCTTCTCCTCCCCCAGGCACGGAGAGCTCAGGAGGACTGAGAGTGCAGGGGTGACTGTGGTGGAGAGGGGAGAGGAAGATCTCAGAAAGGATGTGAGTTTGTTCCAGAATCCAAAAGAACAGGGCATTTCTCTAGGGGTTCATCTTGGCTCACGAAAGTCATTCTGTGATGACTGAGCTCTGATCTGGGGCCCAGACTACACTCTGTCCCCAATATTAAACCAAGTCTGACCTGGTCACAGACTGAGCCCAATCCTCGAGCCTTGAACCTGAGTCAAAGTTAAGCCCTGATCCTGATCACAGACTGAGCCCTAATCCTGTGCACATACTGATCCACAAACCCTCATTCCAGCCCCACGTTGACTGAGTCACATTGGACTGAGTCCCAAACTACTTAGACTGGGCCTTGACCCTAGTCATTGACTACACTCCAACCTGGGTCACAGGCTGAGCCCTGACCTGCCCCAGAACTAATGCTGATAGTGTCTCCTGACTGAGCCCTAATCTCTGTCATAGACTGAGCCCTGATTCTGGCCACAGGTGGAGCTCCAGTCCTGGCCCTGCATAAGTCGTGATCTTGGTCACTCCAAGCCCTGGGCCTGGTCCTGCCTCTGATTTCAGATCAAGCCTTGACTCAGGTCACAGGCTGAGCCCTGAACCAATGTGCCAGTTTTCTTTCACTTTTCTAAATATTATCCATGCCACCAAATCCTCCCAACTGGAAGTGCAGGAAGCCATGCAGCGTCTAGCCCCAAGCTCTCACGGGTCCTTCTTAGAACTCTCAGATTCTGTGCCTTATGCAACTCCCTGTTTTCCACCTGCCCCCAACCACAGATCACTGTCAGGTGGGAGGGGGTGGTGCGAAAGCCCTTTAGGCCAAAAGGTGGGGCTGGACAGTCTACCAGCCTCTTCTTTGGCTAATTTCTGCCCTTCCTATTACACTTCATCAGCCATCTGGAATAAAATCTTTGTATTTCAAACCCAGAAAGAACCAAGGTAGCATTCATTCATTCATTCATTCAGCACATATTTACTGAGCATCTACCATGTGCCAGGCACTGCTCTCAATTCTAGGAACTAAAAAAATAATAAGACAGACAAAAATCTATGCTCCAGCAATGTACGTTTTACCAGTACTGAGCAGGTATCTCAAAGTGATCAGAGAGCTTTCAGGGAGAAGATAGTGAGTCAAAGAAGGAAAAGGACTCAAGTGGCTCCTGACCAACCCCATGAGGTTGTTAGACCAGAGATCATTAACTCCATTTTATAGGGGGACATCATTGCTAAGAGTGGCTGGCCCAAGCCACACAGAAACTAATAGTGTTACCCACACAACCAGTGGGTTCAATTGCTTGGCGGGTGACCACAACCAAGGAGGATTTAACAGGGGGATTTTATTATTTGTCACGAGTAAGTAGGACACTAGAGATGGCTCCCAAAGCAGTGCCTCCCTGAACAACAGTGAACACAGGGCTCGTATTGAGCTGGTGAGCTGAGCCATTGTGTGCAGAGGTGGGGTCAAAGCCGCAATGTACAGTCAAGGATCATCCTTCCACATATGTCGCATGCATAGAAAATGGCCAGTAAGTTCCTCCCTGGGGTTGGGCAGGGTGTGGGGTTAGTATGGTAATCAGGAGAGTTCACCAAAGTTCATTTCCAACTCAGGCATCTGTGGATCCAACTGGGTTTTGATTTTCCAGGGCTGAGCTTCTTCCTGGAACCTTTCCGAAACAGCAAGAACTCAAGGTGCAACAGTCACAAGTGGATACTTGTTCACGGTGCATTCCCCCAAACCCAGAAAGCCTAGGTTGCTATAGCAGAGCTGGGGCCACTGCTGTCTCCTCCGAGGGCCTAAAAGTCCTTTCCACATACAGACAGTGACAAGGCCCTTGCACCCAAAGAAGAAGGAAAGCTTTGGTTCCAAGCGTTCCCCAGTGTAGGGTCCATGCCAGGCCTGGAAGCCAGGGCACCTGGACTCTCCTCCTGCTGCTGCCTGGGGCTCACTGTGGCTCCAGGACTCAGGAGAGAGACCAGGGCTGGGAATCTGCTGATTTGGGGGATTTCTTCTGGATTCTCCTATAACCCCAGAAGAGGCTGCAGACACATCCCAGTGGAAAATGTGGCAGTGGGCAGAGGGGGAGGCAAAAAGGATGCTGGGAGCAGATCCTCAGGGACCCAGCCTCCTCCGGAGGCCCAGCCCCCTTCCTTCCCCTTTCTCTCCTTCATTGTTTTCTCGCCACATCCCTCCCCCTTTTCTCTCTGTTTTTCTTTACCCAGCCTCCTGTTCTCAATTCCCCTCTTTGTGGTCTCTGATTTCCTCCAGCTGCTCATTAAATCTCTTTTCTTTCCTGTCTTTCTGCCCCTCCTTCTCTTCTCTCTTCTCCTCTTCCTCCTCCCCTTCTCTCCCTCCCTTTCTTTCTTCCTTGATTTTTGTTTCTGCCTGTGCAAAATCTCTCCATCTCTACCTCTGGATCTCTGAGCTCTCTGCCTCTCTCTACCCCTCCCTTCCCCCACCCCTGTTGTCCTCTCCCATCTCCTCATCCTCTTCCTGAAGAGTGGGGGCGACTCAGCAGGATCCAGACATAGTGAGACAAATGCTACCCAGGCTGGTAACCAAGGAAGTGGTTTCCTTAGCAACAGAATCTGCAGGCACGCGCTCCACTGCCCCAGCCCTTAGCTATTACAGTAAGAGAGAAAGAGAGAGAGAGGATGGGGCGGGGGGGACAAGCCTTAAAACAGTAAAGAAACTGCTATGTGCTCCTCACGAGAGGGGACAGTGCTCAGAGACTAGATCAGTGCCTGGCACTTTAGGGGCACTCAAAAATATGAGAAGTGTGGGGCTTTGGGGTCAGAGAGAGGCACAGAGTATGGAGAGAGCTGGGGAAGAATCTGCAGGACACAGTGACACGCTGAATGTGGGGATGGGGAGATGACAAGACAAAGAGAACCCCAAGGTTCTGGCCTGAGCAGCTCCAGGGAGGGAGCAGAGGAGCCAGGGAGAAAGGGAGAAAAGACATTGAGTTGGCATGGCTTCCTGTCCCCAAGAGTTCACCACCTAAGTTGGGGGTGCGGGGAGGGAAGGTATAGAGATGACAGAAATATCTCATTCAATTCTCTCTTATAAATAGGCAGTGAGGAACATGGGAGAGGGAACACGTATAGTTTTAAATTACTGAACTCTGAGAAGTTAAATGATTTGCTCAAGAGACACAAAAGTTAGTGGCAGCACTTGGATTTGAACCTGGGGATGATCCAAGGCCTGTCCAGAGGGTGGAGGGGACAGAAGAGGGCAGAATATGCAGAGAGAGAGAGAAAGAGAGAGAGGCAGAGAAAGGACAGGGAGAGAGAAAGGACAGGGAGAGAGAAAGGACAGGGAGAGAGAAGCAGAGAAAGAGAGATTTACATCATTGATCTTGCATTTCTTCCCACTGGGAAAACAAAAATATGTTCACTTTTAGAGAAATGAGAGGAGACAAAGGCGCCCCACTGTATGATAGCTTTGGTGGTTATAAATAACTGTCCCCAAAGAAAACACCTGTCAAGACACATTCACTTCCAGAGAGACAAATTGTATCCCCAGTCCATGTTGATATTTAAATGACTCAGAGTGGATGTCAGGGGGCGGAGGGCAGAAAGTTGATCAATGTAACACGAAAACCTAGCTCGGCTTTCCCAAAAAGCAATAAAACGGGTAGGTGCGGAGAGCTGTAAATCTGGATGATAATAATATCCGTCCTCGCAAAAGCAACATGGTTATTTATCATGTTTGCAGGTTTACTATTGCCCCTCAAATTTACAGTCAGCAATCTGCCGGTGAGCACAGGGAGGGACATGAGAATGAGAACAAACTGGCGGAGCACTGAGGAGGAAGAAATGATAAAATATTTATCCCCTCACCCCACCCGCTCTGCCCTGGCTGCCTTAAATCCAATTTCAAACAAAGGTGGTGATTTATCCAAGCAGGGCTGGGCAGCTCTATTTCAGGCCTCTGACAGCTAATTGAAATGAGCAGTCATTATGGAATGGAATGTGTTGCAGCAAAATGATTTTTGTGTATTCTGGAGTCATTTGTTGAACAATTATGGAGAGTCAGCCAGGGGTAAGAACATTCAGCCAGGGGTGAGACAGAGGGTATAGCACTTGATGGCAACAAGACTTTTGCGTGTCCTTTCAAAGTGGGAGACAAGAGGGAGGAAGGGAAATTCTTTTCTGAGACACAAGTTAGGTACCTAATCTGTTACCATAATTACCTGGGCTTCTAGGACTTGGAATGCCTAATTATTATCCCAGACCTCCTGAATCAGATTTTCTAAAATATGGGGACAGGAAGTCCTTTTGTGTTTCCCAAAGCTTCCCAAGTACAGGGAACACTGCAATAAGAGACGGTGCACCTGGAGGGTGGGTTACAATGATCCTGTAGACTTGCCGTGAGGCAAAGGTGTGCTTACAATGGACCTCTTGATAACTACTGGCCCCAATGTAGGCACTGCTATGACAGCAGAGCACAAAGCATTGTTGATATTATCCGGGCATCCATGGCTCTTCATGCATTTTGATCTATGTATTCCTATAGTTAGCATAGTACCTGGCGCATAGTAAGTGCTATGGAGATGTCTATTGATTTTCTGAATAAATGAATCAAGGAATATTAAAGGATATTGAAATAAAAGCCACAAGCCACTTGCCAGACCAGCCCTGACCTAGTCCTTTAGCTGCCCTGAATATTACCTCTAGCAATATAGAATTGTTTTTTATTGTCCCAACCCCATCTTGGACCCTCAAAGCCAATGGTGTGCTGCAGTCCACCAGCCCAGCTCTCAACAGCCAGCATATCTCCTCCCAAATTCACATTCAGTGGCATCCCATGGGTAGTTTAAAATTGGCCATGGTAGGAATATACACCATGGAAATTGGCAAATGCTACAAATCAGGTTTTTCTTTTCATTTCTTCCTTCCTTCCTTTCTTCCTTCCTTCCTTTCTTCCTTCTTTCTCTTCTCTTCTCTCTTCTCCTTCTCCTCCTTCTTCTTCTTCTTTTTTGGAGAAACAGTTAAGTATTTACCAGCACACCACTGCCCAAAGCACACAGTCACGTACCATGCCTTTTCTTCTCTTTTCCATATCTTCATTCATACTGTCTCCTCCACTTGAAAGCCTTTATCTGGCTGATTTCTTGGCCTCCTTATAACTTCTCTCAGCCTCCTCCTCTTCCAGGGAGCTTCCCCTGACTACAGAGACCAGATTTGATTCCTCCTCTAACCTCCCTAATCACAACTGTGGACATAGCCATTTAGTTTAGTAATCCAGTGTGTGTGTGTGTGTGTGTGTGTGTGTGTGCGCGTGTCTTACAAAGATATGAGCTTCATTATGATGAAACAAAATCTTCATTTCTGGATTCCCATTGTACCTCCTGGCACAGACTATATGATGTGCAAATGTTCAGCTGATGAAAGAATGAATACATCAATTATATTTAACACCATCTACCAATCTGTTGGCCTCATAAATCTTTGAGTCAGTGGGTAGAAGGATCTGCCTGCTCAGAGATTGGCCAAGGAGAAAGGGAAACAAGAAACTACAGTGATGATAGTAGCTAATATTTATTGAATAATAATTCTGTGCTGAGCACTATGATGGGAGCTTCACATATGTAACATCATTGAAGCATCCCTGGGGGGCAGGAACTCTTATTGCCCCTATTTTTCAGTTGGGGAAACCAAGGCTTAAAAAGGTGAAGTTATTTTCCTAAGGTCACACAGCTTGGAAATAATGGACTTTGAACCCAGGGAATCTAGTTTCAGAGTCCATATATTTAACCACTATACTGCATCCTGGAGTGGGGCATGTGTGTCCAGAGTCAAGAAGACAGGGTGGGTCTTGCAAGGCAGCAGTGAGGGTGGTTGGTGGCAGCATCTAACAAGAAGGAGACTGCTGCAGCACAAAAGATGAGGGAAGAAAACAGAGCCAGCAAAGTGCTAGCCTTTCTGGGGCTGAGGACCCATGGGGTGAGATGAGATGAAGATCAGGCCACCACAAGGGAAGCAGGCTGGGAGCTGGTGGTACCGACGCCTTTGGGTTCTTAGCTGCACAGTTGGTTTATAGGTTCCCATGGCAACTGCCAAGCAATAATCTCTTATTCCACAGCTCAGTGGTTCCCTAGAAATTCTTTCCTCCTCGCTTCCACCACCACAGCCCCCAGCCCATGGAGGCAGGGTGGCAGTTTCTTCTCCAGGAATGACTACACTGGAGGAGAAACCATAGCCCGAGACCCTTTTGTTACAACAATGGAGGAGGGAAATTTGAGTGGAGGCAGAAAAAAAAGAGAAAGGGGACTTAAAATCTCAAAAGTCGTATCATCCAACTGGGAAGGGGCTGGGAGAGGAAGAGGAATTCTCAGACCCCCTTAAAAATCTAATGAAAACCATGAGTTGTTTCTCCAGAAAAATGAGTGCAAGCACATATACACATGCACGCAAAGTTTTATGTATAGTTTTAAGGAACATTTGGACCGCTTGGGACCAAAATTAGGAAATTAAAAATCAATGACTCCAGTGGTTTCCAAATTAGGGCAGCGGAACCCTATCTTTGATCAAAACCAAGTGCAAAATCCTAATCTCTAATAGTGGTTCTCAAGCAGAAATGATTTTGCACCCCAGAGGATATTCAGCACTGTCTGGAGAAATTTTTGGCTTTCTTTTTTTTTTTTTGAGATGGAGTCTCGCTCTGTCGCCCCGGCTGGAGTGCAGTGGCGCAATCTCGGCTCACTGCAAGCTCCGCCTCCCGGGTTCACGCCATTCTCCTGCCTCAGCCTCTCCGAGTAACTGGGACTACAGGCGCCCGCCACCACGCCAGGCTAATTTTTTTGTATTTTTAGTAGAGACAGGGTTTCACAGTGGTCCCGATCTCCTGACCTCGTGATCCACCCGCCTCGGCCTCCCAAACTGCCGGGATTACAAGTGTGAGCCACCGCGCCCGGCCAATTTTTGGTTTTCATAACTAGGGGAAGGGGGAGTTGCTAATGTCATCTAACGGATAGAGGGCAATGATGCTGCTCAATGTACTCCAATGCACAGAACAATCCACCACAACAAAGTGTGATCTGACACAAAATGTCAACAGTGTCGACTTTGACAAACCCTGGTGTAATATAAATAAAGTTGGGGAGTGGGGGATGGTACATCTCCAGTCTCAGACAAACCTGATTTACGTTTAAACTCAGCTATGTGACCTAGGACCAGCTGTCAAATGTCAGAGAACCTTAGTTCTGTCATCTCTAAAATGGAGGTCATCGTGGAGTTTAACTTATGGGAGTGTTGTATTAGTCACCATGCTGTATACACAGGGAAAAAAAAAGAGCGACAGTATTATTGTCTTTATTATCATCACTATTATTGTTAATGTTGTCATGGAAGATTTTACAAATTAGGAAATCAGCTTGTAATAACTCAGAGAAGTGTCTGCCATTGCCTAACTTGAGGGATCAAGGACATGATTAAGCCATGAAGTGCTTTGTCAGCTGAAAACCTGGCACAACAGTGTGGTCATGAGGCTTTTTTTCTCTGTGTAGTTTATAAACTAGCCCTAAAGGGTATGAACTTCTCTGAGTAATGTCAAGTGGGGAAACCTGTCATAGGAACTACCTTGAAGAAGCCAGAAAAACCCATGTGGACATGTCCAGTGTGGTGGATTCGTGCAAAACCTCACCTTATAATTGTACAGATATGTTTCCCACTTTCACCTATTCAAACCTCAATATTCATCCTTGGAAAAAATCTTGATTCAAGAAATCTAAGTATGTTGACTGTCTTTGCTTGGGGTCCTTTGAAAGCAAAGCCTGAGGCAAGGATTTGTTTATAGGTTGTTTAATTGAGAGATGGCCCTAGGGAGCAGGAGAAGTGAGACAAGAAAGAGAAAGATCATGGTATACTGCATTATCAAGTCATGACTTTGGGTCGTGAGGGTGCGATTCCACTAGGACCTCCTAAGAAGTATATAGAGTGCCTCCCAGGATCAACTGCCAGAAGGAGTTGGGAGTATCTGTTCATCAACTCTCCACTTTTACTAGTTGAGGGTTGTCCCTGGGCTAATAACTCCCCTTGCATAGGCCCAGGCAAGATACAACCAAAGTTCATGACACTAGAGAAGCCAAGGGCCAAAAGTAGGGTGTGTGGCATATGCTTGAGGTGAGAAACAAAACTTTGGGAGTGAATGGGAAGCCTCACAAAATGGTCTATGCCAGCCACAACTGAAATCGGAAGTGGGCTGACAGGTGCAATTTAGAGCACCAGATGAAATATTACAGCACATAGTATCATGGACACAGACTTTCTGAGGTTCTTGCTGGGTTTAAGTCTCACCTCCACCAAATATGAAACTCCCTGAGTCTGAAGTTTCTCTTCTGTAAAGTAGAAGTAATGGTACCTATCTCACAGAGCTGTTGGGAGAATGGAATAAGCTTGTGTTTATGAAGCACCTGAAATACAGTAGGTGCTCTCTAAACAAGAGCTACCACCCTTATGCCTGAGGAGCAGGCCTGGTCTCAAAGCAGTTTTTATTGGGTATGGAATCTATTCCACTTTCATTAGCCTGTTTGACATGATTTATGTCAGACACAGAGTAAATTCCCAGAAAATGAAATTTGGTGACTCTGGGGAACTCTGAGGCCAAAGGTCAAAGGAAGGACAGATTGGCAAGGGATAAAGGGAGAAACAAATCACCAGTAGGCTCTTTGGAGATTAATACTGTAATAATTATCTTCCACTGGAAGACCTCATCAGAGTCATCCCCAAGTCCTTATTAGAAGCTAATATCCAGAGTAGGTTTCAACTGACATTGTCTCAATAGAACAGAAAAAACTTTTCTTACTTTCCAAGTAAAGAAACTACCAGACCAATCAGTAGAGGGTCTCAAATTCACATGGCAAGAGGAGACAGATCTGTACCACAAGTGAGTTAAGTGTGATGTAATTTCACATACTGAACACAAAAGAATACTTCTTATTTCCACAAAGAAATATATTCTACCCCTGTAATTTTCATGAAACATGGGGTTCTCATAGCCTTTGTTCAATTCTCCCTTTTGATAGAGACATATTGAGAAATGTACTTCTCTACTACAAGAAAAATATGCCGGCACAGTACTAAATGGCAGCTAACTCTATATCAAAGAGCCAATAGGGAGTGGTGGGAACTGGATATCATCTGTCTCAGTGACATCACAGAAAAACGTAGAGTAGGGAATTAAAAGAATTAGTCTCTCCACTAAAACAACCATAAGCTGGTGAAGACTGAGAGAATAAACTTTTTGGAACTTGGGAATTTAATCCAAAACTTACAACAACCAAGAGAATGCTTAATGAAGAAAAGAGAAGCTGAATTTCAGCATTTAAGGAAATCTTTGTTGGGTCACTGTCTAACCACCGAGATGGTGGAACAGAGACTTCACTGACCACACATGACAAGGAATACAGACTTTGCGAAAATAATTTGGAAAAGTTACTACACAAATGAACAGTTGCAGCCTCCAACAATCAACAACAGTAAATCCTGGGAGCAGGGAGAATATGATATCCAGAGTTACCACTCTATAATACTCAACACAACCAGCTTTCACAAGGCATGCAAAAGAATGGGAAAGTATGACTTAATCAAAGGGAAAAATAAATAAATTAACAGAAATCATCCCTGAGAAAGCCCAGACATTGGAGTAACTTGACAATAACCTTAAATAAATGGTTCCAAATATATCTGAGCAATTAAAGGAAACTATGAACAAACAACTAAAGTAAATCAGGAAAATGATGTATGAACAAAATGAGAATATCAGAAACAATATTGAAACTATAAAAAGAACCCAAATAGAAATTCTAGACCTGTAAGGTAAAATAACTGAAATCAAAACTCACTAAAGGGGTTCAGCAGCTGATTTGAGCAGGCAGAAACAAAGAATCAGTGAGCCAGAAGATGGGAAAATTAGAATGATCTGGTCTGAGGAACAGAAGGGAAAAAGAATAAAGAAAAGTGAACAGAGCCTAAGGAACATAGGACACTATCAAGAATAACAACATATGCATATAGGAGTTCCTGAGGAAGGAGAGAAAGATAAAGGGATATAAAGAATAGTTGAAAAAATAACAGCTCAAAACTTCACAAATTTGAATAAATACATGAATCTATACATCCAAAAGCTCAATAAACTCTTAGTAGAATAAACTCAAGGACATTCACTTTGAGATATAATCAAATGGCCAAAAAACAAAAACAAAGAGAACCTTGCAAACAGTAAAAGAGAAGTGATTTGTCCCATACAAGGGATCCTTAATAAGATTAACAGCCAATTTCTCATCAGAAATCATGAAAGCCAGAGGGCAGTGGGACATTAAAAGCCCTGAGAGAAAAATAAAACTGCCAGCAAAGAATTCTATATCCTGCAAAACTATCCTTCAAAAATAAAGGAGAGATGAAGACATTCCTAGATAAACAAAAGCTGAGGGAGTTCCTTGCTAGTAGATCTGCCCTAAAACAAATGCTAAAGGCATACATTCAGGCTGCAATGAAAAAACAGTAGACAGTAACACAAGGCCATGAAGGATTAATGAACTCTGATAAAGGTAAATACATAAGTAAATATAAAATCCAGTATTGTTGTGTTTTTATATAATTTGTGACCCTACAACAAAAAGGTGAGGAAGGGAGATGGTGGAGCTGTATAGGAGAATTTACGTCCCATGAAGGAGATGGCTACAACTTAGCTTTAGTCAATTATTCCTACATAAGCTACAGTTTCCAGAGCTTCCAATTTTTTCAAGAAACTTTTAGGTAAAATCTCTTACCTTTTTATCATTTAAAACACAATGTTGGTCAAACAGAACATATTTATAGATTACCTGTGGCCCCATGATCAGCTGGCTTGTGAACATTACAGTGGAGAAGCCCAAAACCAATGGCATTTTACTCTCTGTGATCTATACATAGCTTCAATCTTCCTTCTTCCTCCTAATAAGTTTGAGGCCAGAAATCTTCAGTTGACAATAAGTGGATGCCCTGGGGTGGATAGTGCCTGGTCTCTCAGGAAGAAAGGCAGGGCTTTGAAGAGGGAGGATAAAGGTTTCTGCCCCAGAGGTAGAACCCTCCTGATCACTCTGAACAGGGCTTTCTTGATCTTTAATCTAGAAGACAGGTCCTCAGTATATGGTGGTACAGATTGTGCACTGCAAACTCTGGTTTGTGTTGGACTGCTGGGAGGTAGTGTATGGCCTGGGGTCTAATTCCCTTCCCCCAAGCAGGTGAGTATGTAAATTAGTCCCAGAGCTAGAGAACCAAAGCCAGAAGGGAGCTTGCAAACCACTGGCTTCAAACCCTTTATTTATCACAGTGAGATTGGGACACTGATAATGGGAAGAACTTGCTTGAAGCAAAATCAGTGGCTTTGATGAGTAAAGAATTGCTGACATTAAACAAGAATTGAACCAGTTCAGGCACTCTGTTAAACACTTTACATAGATGAACTCAATTAACCTTCACAATTCTATGGCATTTTGCAGAAGGGGAAATTGTAACTCATGGAGGTGAATTCACTTGCCCAAAAGTCACACAGAGGAATAGAGATTCACGCCCAGGCTGTCAGCACCTTTATTGGTTTATGAATGTGTAGTCTGCACAAGAACAGTTCATCCCTGTTCCACTGGGCATTAGCTGGCAACTAGAATCTTCTGACTGCTCATCTCTCATATGTCAAGGGGTTGGAACACCTGGGCATTTCTCTCTATCCCCATGTGGTCTCTCCAGCATGGCAGCTTATTGGTGGTCAGGATTTCTTACTGGCGGTCAGGGATCCCAAGGCATGTGTCCTGAGAGAGGGGGCAGGCAAGTGTATTGATTTTATAGATCTAGCCTCAGAAGCCACAGTGCATCATTTCCTCATAGTCACAAGCCCACCCAGATTCAAAGGGAGGGGACATGGACTCTATCTTTGATGGGGGAGTCAACAGTCCACTGTAAAAACAGTACATGGGATTTGAGATCATGGTGTAGCATCTTTGAATAGTATCAGCTGTCATGTTGGTTGAGGAAAAGTAGAGACACTTTAGGGAGAACTGACTCACCTCAATTGGGGCACAGTTCTGGGCTCATCCTTGGTTTGACTCACTATTTGCTTCAAGGTACCTCAAAAGGGTATGCATGGGGATCAGAAGTAGAGAATTGCGAGTGCTAGAAAATTTCTAGGAGGGGCTGGATGATGTCTGTATGCCCCTCTGAATCCATTCCCCTGCCTCTCCTCCTTACCCTCTTCTCAGGAGGCTAACCTGTGCGGGCTGTGTCAGAAGAGAGCTGGCAGGAGATGGGGGCGGGAGCAGAGGGAGGTAGGAAATTTATTCTTCTGGCCTCCTCCCTGCAGGGCAGCTGTAGGCTGGCTCTGCCTTGGATCACAGCCTTACTTTTGCTTCTTTGCACATCCTCTCCTTCCAACTTCCAGGAACTGCCCCTTTTCTTCCTCCTTTTGAGTCTGGAAGTGGAAACAGTTTCCTAGGTCACCACACTCTCCTGAGGGTCCCCCACACTCTGATGACAACTTCATAAACATCCATCTGTAATAAAATCTTCCTTGGATTATCCTAATCTCCTCCTGGGATTCTGACTGAAACACAGAGACTGACATCTAGTTGCCTCTCTAATATCATTCATTCATTGATTCATTTATTCATCCATCATTCATTTATTTGCATGTTCACTCACCCCTTGGCAATTCCTTGGTTCACACAGTCACTCAGCACTGCGCCTTCCCTCCACTTATCCAACACACCCCACAAAAGCATCCAGTCCCCCTGCCTCCAGCTCCAGGCTGCTCCATGAGGACTGAACCATAGTGTGACTTTTCCAGCAACTCTTTCTTCAGCCAAAATCTATGTGTTCCCCTCTCTAATCATGGAACTGGATTTTGTTCAGAAATACTATACCAACAAAGCCCTGCCTTCTCCAGGTCTCAGCCCTCCCCGCTGTAACCCCAGGGTGCTGGGCTGAGTGATCCCCTAAGGATTCAGTGCATCCTTGAAATGGGAAGTCTAGGGGTGTATGTAGGACTTGGAATCACATGAACCAACTCACTGAGAGAAACGAGGTCCAAGAGGGGAAGAGCCTTGCCCAAGGGCACATAATATTTCACACCTACTTTCCCTGTCGTCAAAACTCTGATTTAGAGGGGGCGGCAGGATTGTGTGCCTTCTCTCTGCATGTTGATGGGCTGAGTGAACCAAGGCCAGAGGGCCCCAAACTGAGACTGGCAGGAAGCCTGACCTAGGAAAAACCGCACCCAATTCCTTGCCTTTGTCTGCTTTCCTGGAAAGCTGGCCATCCACCTTTCCCTCACCTCCCAGTGCTGTGCAAAGGGTTTAATTAATAAACACGCCTTTAAAGCAAGCTGGTGTTACAGAGAGATGGTTAAGTTCTAATTATTGTTATCATAGGCCGCTTTCCACCTCATTAAATACATGGATTTGGTAATTGTTAGCTAATTCCAAAGAGAAACCAGGGGCCCCTCACATGTTAGGATTACATCTTTCCCCACAATTGACCTAATTCTCAAGCCACAGGATGGCAGTCTGGTTGGTCTCAGGGCCTGAATGGGGTCCTGTGGAAAGCAGATGGGCTCCAAGCTCACCTTCCTGGGTTCAAGTCTTGACTCTGCCACTTTCCAGTGGTGTGGCCCTAGGAATGTCGTTTCATGTTCTTGACCCTCAGTTTCCTAATCTAGAAAATGAGACAAGTGTATGTGGAGTGCCTGGCCTATCAAAGCTATTTAATCGGTATTGTCAATATTAATACATCCTGTACCGTGGGCTTAGTGGTTTCTTTTGTCATGTTCTTTGGTTGGCTTTATTAAAGTATATTTCACATACAACAAGGCTTACCAATTTCAGGTAAGTGATTTGACGAGTTTTGACAGTCACGTATACAGTCACGTAATCACCATCACTATCATGCTATACAACATTACCATTTTCCCAAAAAGTTCTTTCCTGACATTTACAGTTGATTCCCTTCCTCTGCCTCATGACCCCCTGGCCACCACCAATCTGCTTTCTATCATTACAGTTTCGCCTTTTTGAGAAAATCATATGAATGGAATTATACAATGAGTCTTGTTTCTTTCAGTTGACTTGCTGCTATGGTGACTTATCCATGTTGCTGCATGTGTGAGCGGTTCATTCGTTTTCACTGCTACACAGTGCCCTACTATATGGACATACCACAGTTTTTTTGACCATTCACCAATTGTTGGTAATTTGAGTTATTTCCAGTTTAGAATAGCTGCTATAAATGTTCACATGTAGGTCTTTGTATGGACATATGCTTTCATTCTGTTGAGTAAATACCTATGAGTGAAATTGCTGGGTCAAAAATTAAGTGTAGGTTTAACTTTATTTTTTTAAAAAAAGAAACTGTTTCCCAAAGAGGCTGTACCATTTTGCACTCCCACCAGCTATGTATGAAAGTTCAGTTGCTTCACATTCTCACCAACACTTGTTATTGTCAGTTGGTTTTTTGTTTGTTTTGTTTTGTTTTGTTTTGTTTTGTTTCTGAGACAGGGTCTCACTCTGTTGCCCAGACTGGAGTGTAGTGGTGTAGTCATAACTCACTGCAGCCTTGAACTCCTGAGCTCAAGTGATCCTCCCACCTCAGCCTCCCAAGTAGCTGAGACTATAAGGTTTATGCCACCATGCTTGGCTAATTTTTTATTTTTACTTTTTGTGTAGAGACAGGGTCTTGCTATATTGCCTAGGCTAGTCTTGAACTCCTGGCCTCAAGTGATTCTCCCACCTAGTAGCTAGGATTACTGGCATGAGCCACCATGCCCAGCCATGGAATTGTCAGTCTTTCTACTTTCAGATATTCTGGTGGGTTTGAGTGACATTTCATTGTGGTTTGTATTTGCATCTCTCTGATAATTAATGATACAGCACATCTTTACACATGTTTACTTACTATCTCTATATTTTCTTTAGTGCAGTGTCTGTTCAAATATTCTACCTGTTTTTTAATTTGGTTGTTTGTCTTATTAATGAATTGTAAGCATTATTTACATATTCTGATAACAAGCTTTACTGAATATACATATTTACATCAAGTCGATGGCTTCCCTTTTTATTTTCTTAACAGTATTTTTTGAAGAGCAAAAAATGTTCATTTTAACAAAGTTCAACTTCTCAATTTTTCTGTTTTAATTTGTGCTTTTTCTGGTCTATTTAAGAGATCTTTGTTTAAATTTCACATGCTCTTGTGAACCCAGGCATATCAAGGTCTCCTAATTGCCAGTGCCTTCCAAAGAACATTACTGTCCATTTCTCCCATCCTCTCCCATTCTCTCAATTCCCTTCTCCTTGGCATGGCTTCGTGCTTTGTGTTTTCTGTCTCTCTATGCTACCTCATTCTTACCATCAAAACACATCTGCCCTCTGCCTCATTCCCTCTCCCAGTTGGTGGACAGCTTGCTAATCTGTTTTAAACAGGGATAACTATTCACGTGCCTCTATTCTTAGTAACTTAGTTACCTTTCCAAGGAGACCTGCAGGTGGTAGCTTCTTATCCCAAGAGAACAGTGTTCATGAAAACATTTTTTCTCAGTCATTACAGCAAATTGCTGGGAACCATTCGATTCTTCTCCTGATGCTAAAAGTATACCACACCGGTGGATATCTCTGGGTGAGGCCAGAGGCTGTACATGGGAACTGGCAGCAAATTAGTAGAAGGTGTATTGTTGACAAATTGGATTAAAGCTAGTAGCTTGTTGATTGCAGCTAATGGCTGTTGCCCCCTATGGTGCTTGTTGTGTCTCTCAACTTGATTTCATAATCTGAGTGTTGTTTCTAACTCATTGGATGTGCTAGGAACACCTGACCACATTGCCTTTATTGTTGAACAACTTATAGTTTCCAAAACTGTTTTAGGTTCATACCTTTTTTGATTATTTCAAACATACTCAGAAGAGGTATTCTTATTTTCATTCTGTACATGAGGAAAGTGAAAACAAGTGTGGGTTAAATAACTTCCCTGAGGTTGGACAGACAGACCTTGGTAATGCACCACTGACCTTTCCGTCTGCTCCTGATAATGATGTCCCTGAAAGCCAAAATTTATGGTGCATTTACTTTTTGCAGGCACTGTTTTAAGTGTTGTCCATGCTTTATCTTATTTGTATTGGCCAGCTATTGTCTTGATAATTCTGCATTGCAAACCACCCCAGGTCAGTGATTCAAAACAGCAATCATTTATTTTCCAGGTTTAAGTGTGTGCTACAACATGGCAGGGCCAGGCTGGACTTCAGGTCTTATGCTCCAGACTAAAGGTTGAGCTCAAATTTTTCCATGTAGGTTGGTTCTGGGGTTCAAGCTGAAGAAGCAGTAACTACCTGGGGGAAGCTTTGCTCATGACAATGACAAAAGCACAGGAGATAATTTCTAAGCACATTTGTAGCCTCTGCTTATAACACATCTGCTAATATCCCATTGGCTAAACAAGTCACATGGCAAACCCAAAATCAAGGAATGGGGAAATATACCCTGACCCCAGTAGAATGAACTGCCAAGTCACATGGCATGAAAACAAGTAGGGATGAAGAATTAGAGCCAGTAATTCAACCTACCATGCCACTTAATCCCGACAACTCTAGGAGTTAGACACTTTTATTTTTCCTATTTTACTGAAGAGGAAACAGAGGCTGTGTCAAGCAGGTAGTAGTGAGAGGGGGTGGAGTGACACTGAGACATGCTAACCCCAGACTCCAGCTCTTAACCATTTATCCATTTCCTGATGAAACAGTGCTCTGCAGAGAGGAAAATTAAGCAACAGACTTGTCCTCCATGGGCTGTGTGATAGGCATACCATGTCTAGTGTGTCAAGGGCTTTATCCGTGGTCCTGAAATATCCTTTATGCCTAGGCACCATTGTTTCCTTTGGGATGCTTATAACTTCAATCCATCCCTTCTGGAGATTCTAATTCAGGTGAAGAAAGAGAAAGAAAGATATGAACAAAAGTAAGACACATAAATGCATACAGGCTGATGGTTTTCTGAAAAGACTGACTAGGTGAAGATAGGCTGTTGTTTGGACAAACTTTCAAGTGGTAGCAGCTCCCAGGAAAGAAATTGCATGTGAGCATGACGAGAAAATCTGAAGAAGAGTGGAAACCATGTGTATCCAGTGGCACAGAGCTGTGTGGGTGACCACACAAATAAACAAATCCTTGAGAGCAGGAGGGTGAACCAAGCACCACACAGGCAAATGCGGCATATTGGTGTGCCAACCTCAGTTAGTTACATAAGTATGCTCAGTGCTTTTCTTTTAATCTTGATGAAATTCATGTGTCATGAAACACGCGGAACTTTAACTTATGTTCCACTATTCATATGGCTGATTTCATGAGTCTTTGACAGTCCCTTCATGTTTCTGAGCTACAAATCATCCCTCTCCCCATTCAGGGACACTTGGGTGGGAACCACAGGCTCCTTGGTTCTCCTAGTGTAATTCTTAAATGTATGGATATAGCTCTAATCCACTGAATCCACACTATAGGTATCCATATTTGTCATCACAGGTATATCTGATCAACATCTAGCTGGTCTGAGGTATTTAAGCCCAGGTGTTTCGTAGCATACGCCCTAAGAACTAACCTGCTAAACCATGTGGTCTAATCATTGAAGTGGAAAAAGCCACTTCCTTAAAATGGGGTTCCTGTGGACCTTTCAAGGTCATACATTTAAAATCAGGAGGATCCTCAGATACCACATGTGTTACATTGTAAAAATGGTCCTAGCTTCTTACCTCTCCTTATACCCTTCATCATGTGACTTTGCAGTACTTTCCCACTCCATCTGTGGGTTTGGCCATGTGGCCTGCTTTGGTCACTGGGCTGTTAGCAAATACGATATAATCAGAGGCTAGAAAAGTGCTTGCCTAATTAGGCTTGACTGCTGTCTTTCATGTCTATTACCTCTGCTGAAAGGTGAGACTTAGAGAGGAAAGCTTAGTGACCCAACTGCCCAAGCTGATTCCATTCTAGATCAGCCAACAGTCAGCTGTGTACCAGACATATGAGTGACCCCAGCCAAGATCGGCAGCATTCTCTAGTTAACCAGCCCAGATGGTGAGCAACAAGCTCTTATTGCTGTATGCACTTAAATTTTGTGATTGTTACACAGCGTCATTACAGCAATAGGTAACTGATACACCACCATCCTCAGTTTGAAAACAGGATTCTCTAGAGATCTGTGGAGGTGCCCAAAGGGAGGTAAGTATAGGAGGGAAGGTCTAAGCTTCCAGGTTTGCTTTAACTACAACAGCTCTGATTTCATCTTCACATATAAGTTTCCATGCAGGGTTTCATAAGGCCAAACAATCCCTATTAGTTTGAAATGCTTTGGACAATAAGTAATAGAATATCTGACTCACAGTACTTAATACAATATCTCACTTAACAAGAAGACTGGAGATCAATGGTTCCAGGCCTAATTCAATGATTCAACAATGATACGAATAGCCTAGACCCTTTCTCTTTTATTTTCTTTTCTTCTCTTTAGTTTTCCTTATCTGTTTTCTTATTTATTTATTTAATTTTCATTCTGCCATCCTAATGTGATGATCCTTTGAACTCATATTGCCTCATGGCCTCAATAGAGCTGCTACAGCCCCAGGCATCAATGACTACATCTGGAAGAAATGTAGGAATGAAGAAAATGGAAAGGGGTTATCAGTCAAATTGCCCTTTCAAACCTATCACTTTTAGTCAGAAAGCAAAGTATCTTTTTCAGGACCACTATTTCTGCAGGCTATCTCCTCCATCACTGCAGACTTCTCCTTATACCTTACTGGCCAGAATTGGTCCCATGATCACTGCCAGCTCTAAGGAAGACTGAGAAGGAAAAGATGGTAAAGGGGAAAGGGAGAAAGATGAAAAGCTTTAACAAGTCAGGGAGTCAGGATTTAACCCTTAGGGCTGGTCATCAGACAAATCAGAGCTCTGTCAATAATGAACAGGCTGGGAGTGGCTGTGGGGCTAGGCGGGGGACTCTAAAATGTACTGCTCCTTTCAATGAAGTCCCTGGGCTCAACTGTCAGTTATTCAGGGATTGCCTCAGCTTTCAAGGTCATGCCCTTCCTGGGGCAGCCTTTATTGAAGGACTAATTGATATAAAGTAAAAGGTCTGAACACACAGCACAACTTAAGACAATTCCCAAAGAGGCATTCTATGTCTCTAAGGAGTCAGCTGAAACTGTCATTGAGCCTGCATCACAGCTCAACTTCTCTCTCTGGCTGGTTCCACTTCCTTCCCCATCCTTCCACAGGTGTTGATTCAAGGGCACTCCCTAAAAAAAAAAAAAAAAAAGTCCTGGACACTACATTCCATCTCAGAGTCCACTTATCTGAAAAATCCAACATGCAACAGGTAGGCAACCGAGAGTGTGCCCTATATTAGCTAATAAAAGTTTGCAATTCACTAGACTAGCCCAGGGAACATCAAATATTTTTATGTAACAGGTAAGATAGCAAATATTTTAGGCTTGTGGCCATAAAGCCTGTCATGACTAATCACCTCTGTCTCTGTAACACAAAAGCAGCCATAGACAGTATGTAAATGAAGGAGCATGGCCGTGTGCCATTAAAACTGTAACTACAAAAACAGGCTGCAGTCCACAGGATATAGTTTGTCAACCCCTGGACTAGCTCAACTTTTCCATTTTACAGTTGAGTACATTGGGCCCCCAGAAAGCAAGAAAGTGACATTTGCTCTTAACAGCTTTTGACAGGGTGCTAGTACAATCCCCATTTGACAGATGAGAAAACTGTGGCTGAGAGGTGAATAATGTCTTCAGGATCACACAGCTGTGAAAAAAGCAAGACCAGCTCTGGAACCCAGGCCTGGCTGTCTCTGCAGACCAGACTCCACCCTACTGCCCTGCTCTGATGCCATTGGAGGCATGATACCAGGATTTTTACTTCCTTCCTCAGATAAGAATTTGTGTGTAAACAAAACCCCACCACACCTCAGCACATATGCCTTAGTAGTCAGGCCACGATGCAGTCTGGGTCAGACAGTTCCATCCCCAAAAGCATCTGTGAATTGCTGCCCAGGCCAGTGATCACATAGGACCAGCACTCCCTGGAGGGACCATGTGGGACCATGTCAGACCATGTGGGAAGGCACAGCTTGGGACATGAATTTTACTGGAATATAGAAGAAAAAATATATTCAGAGAGGGGAGTGTTATTTTTACATAAGAACAGGCTCAAATATAGCACATTGTCAAATGCAAAACAGCCATGAAGTGTAAGACAAAATAGGGAAATGTTGATATAATTTCCCACCCAGGCTACAAGCTTCTGAGACCCATCTGCCCTGCTAGATGCCTCAGGATACCTGTTCCCCATCCTCCTGCTGGTCTCTTGAGGAGGCAGAGCACAATTAAAAAGGCCAGCTTTGGGGGTAAGCTGGCTGGCCTCAAATCTTGCCTTCATCAACTCACTAACTTCTACTAACTCAAGATATGGCCCTTGGACAAGACCAGTCAGCATCACCTGGGAGCTGGTTAGAAGTGCAGAATCTCAGGCCCTGCCTCAGATCCTTGGAGTCAGAAACTGCATTTTAACAAGATCCCGAGGGAACTTGCACACACATTAGTTTGGGAAGTGCAGCTCTAGCCAGCTCCTATTCATTCTTTAAATGCCACCTCCTCTGGGAAGCCATCCTGGCCCCTTTGGCTGGGTTAGGTGAGTCTTCACTGAGTAAATATTACACTTACAGGTGGCTGTCTCTACTTAACTGGGACCCGAGCTAGATTTTGGCTTCCATGAGAGCAGGGGCCGTGACCTCTCCAACTGGCTCATGTTATTAGTGGCTGCCATTTGGGTGAACCTATTAAGTGGCGGGCAACTTACCAGCATGTAATGCTCACATCAAACCTACAGGGCAGAAACCAGCACCATTCCTTTTCACCGTGGAGGAAACTGAGGTTCAGAGGATTAAATGAATTGCTCAAGATAAGCAGGAATGTGACAGGGTCAGGGCTTGAGCCTTTGATCTCAGACCAAAGCCGGTGGGTAGAACCACTTGTCAAACTGTACATAGCAAGTAGGAAGGGAGAATGGAGGAAAGACACCACCATCTCATGTGCGTCTGTGTAAAACATGGACGTGAATACAATAGCGCACAATTTATTGAGCAGGAAGCCAACGCCTTGTGCAGAATGCCCCAGGGTCAGGGAAAGGGTGTGGATGGGGGTGGTCCAAAGAAGCAGAAAATCTGAAATCTCCAAGAGCCCTTTTTCTCCAGTCTGTCTGTGGTTTACGGTCACCAAGCCAAGCCCCCCTTAATCCAATTAAAATAGACTTCTTTATGCTTATCAGCTCTTTATTTGGTTTGTTTAAAACGTGCAAATTACCCAGAGGCCTCTGCATCGCCTGAACCAAAAGGCATCAATAAGACTGTTAAGTTAAATACAATTACTTGCAGCTGCTGGAACTTGAGGCTGGTGGAGCAGAACAGAATTGGGGGAGGGGGAGGCAGGATTTGCTGGAGAGAGAGGAGATCCTTCAACCCCCTCACTTAGCCTGGCTCCTCTCAAGCATTTTCTGAATGTGGGTGGGAGAAGGCAAAGAGAGCCCATTTGCCATATGCTGAACAGTGCAACCTGTACTATATCATCTAATTACCTCAGTAGCTCCACAGGGTGGGCACTATTGGACCCATTTTGCAGATGAAAGAACTGAGGCTCAGAGAAGTCAAGCAACCCCTCCAGAATGTCACACAGCTAGAAAGTGGGAGAGGCAGGATTCGCCCCTCTGCCAGGAATCTTGGAATGTCAGAGATCAAAGAGTCCCGAGAGGCTGTCTGGCCAAGAGTATGGCTCTGGCAACACACCAAGTTGAGTCTCCACATCTGCAAAACATGCACAACCACGCCCACCTCCCAGGTTTTGGGGAGGAGTCAATGAAGTAATGTGAGTCTCAAGAAGAGGACTCGGCGAATAGTAGATGCTTGTTATATGCTAACTTCCAATAATTGCACTGGTGTCAAAACTCATCTCCTTCCCTTTCCCTTTCCATAGTTTTCAGAAGGGAAGGCTGAGATCCAGATAGGAAAACTGACCTCCGCAAGATTGCACAAAGACCCTGGGACAGAGTTAAGTCCCAGGACTTGAGCACAAGTCCTTGCCTCCTGGTCTAGAATCCCATTTCAGACCCTTCATTTTGAAGATGAGGAAACTGAGGTACACAGTGTAGAAACCAATTGCCCAGAGTCACTGGGTTCAGTGTTGAGCACAGTAGTTTAGTAGCCACAGTGTCCTGGGCATGGTTGTCCTTTAGCTGTGTTGCTTGGGCACATGGCTTGACTTCTGTGAGCACCTGGTCCTCCTCTTTAAAAATGAAGCCCATCACTCCTGTCCCAGTGAACCTGTAGAGTGGGATGAGGTCAGGCAGATGAAGCCCTATGTAAGCCAGAAAGTACCATCCAGAGACCCATTACAAAGAGCATCACATAGAGGACATTTGGGGAACAGCTTGAGCATCTATTTTCTTAGTCTCCAAAGGCCCCAGATGGGTTATTAATTCCTGGCAATCCTCAGACCCAAGGGACACACAGAGCACAGGAGAGGGGGACAGATGCCCAGGATTCCAAACAACACTAATCCTATTACAAATGCATTAAGAACCTTAGGGAATCACACCTAGCACACCCTTTCCATGGATATTTTCCAGTTCTGTCCCTGGCCAGTCCCCAGGTTCTCAGAAGTCTAGTAAGCAACTCTGCATAAGTGAGCAGAAAAATTGTGTGCAACTGAACAGGAACCTGAGTACAGCAATACCAGGCTGTCCATGGATGAGTTTCTTTGTGTTGCAATGATCAACATCTGGAAGTCAGATGAAGCTGTGTTCAATGCTGTCCTTCGTGTTATCTCACCAGCTGGGCCACCTTGAACAAGCACTGTCACCTCTCTGAGCCTCCATTTCCTCCTCTGTGAAAGGTGGAATAATTGTTAACAATGATTGAAGAATTTTTGATAATTATCTTAATAATGATCATTTTGGCTTTTTATTCTAGCATTTAAGATCCAAAGCCTGTTGAGAATAGCAGAAAGAATTTTTAAAAATTGTATCTGATGACTCTTCTGGAAATTATGGAGGAACTCGTATGGTTAGGATTTCAAGTACATGATCTTGTCCAATTGGCCCCCAGAGTTCATGTGCATGGGAGGAAAATAGGATCTGTCATATAAGAGAAAGAATGATGGAATATTCTGTTTCTGACATGCAAAATAGAATTGTGCAGCAAGGCTATCAACTGAAGTCAGGCTATTGCCTTGAGGGAGGATTTTCCAGCTTTTATTCTCTTCCTTTGACACATGACAGCTAAGCCAGAAAGGCTTGGCTTCTGGATTCTGCCAGAGCGAGGAACTGACCGCCTTCCATCTATAACTTTGGGACTTGCCATTAGATGACAGGAGAATATTACAAATGGAAATACAGAGAAAAGCTGACCCTTTTCCAGAACCCAGGCTAGTGAAAGAAGAAGAGAAAGGGGATTCAGGAGCAGAAGAGCAGACTGGCCAGTTGCGCTTGCTTGGTTTTCCCTCTCTCCACTTTGTTCCAGGTGCACAGAGGGCAGGAGAGGCTCTCTGGATCACATCCCCACTTCCCTGGCTTTCTTGGACCCCCTCAGTTTTCACATGACATGGATGTGGGGTTGACAGTCAGCAGGGCAGCCATGGGACAGGGCTGGGTGATCTTCAAGCAACCATGCCCACCCTCCTGGGATACATCATCTCAATCAAAGCTGGATGGAGGGTGCTATGGCTTCATTGTGTCCCCCAAAAGTGTATATGTGGGAAACTTAATCCAACAGTGTTGGGAGGTGGGATCTAATAAAAGGTGATTGGGACATGAGAGTAGAGCTTTCATGAATGGATTCATGCACTTATTGATGGAGCAGATAAGTTATAGAGACAGTGTTATTATAAAGCCAGCCCAGCCCCTGGTGCCTCTCTGTCTTTTGTGTTCACTTCTGCCTTCTGCCCTTCCACCATGGGATGACCCATGCCAGATGCCAATGCCATGCTCTTCGACCTCCTAGCCTCCAGAATCATGAGCTAAATAAATTTTTGTTCATTATGAATTGTCCAGTCTCGGGTATTCTGTTATAGCAACAGAAAAACGACTAAGACAAAGGGTAAGGCAGGGGTGCCTTGAATGACAGGTTTACACATAGAGGAGCCCAAGGGAAGCTTGTTGGCTGAGCCCAGAGTAAGCTCCCTCCATCCATTGTATTCTACCACCTGTGGCATGGCAAGCAGCACAGGGGAGAACAGAGGACCCTAGTTGCTCCTTACTCCTCCATACTCTCCTAGGACCATCAAATCATGCCCACCTTCCATATGCCCAAAGCCTCCCCAGGAGAAAATGGAGGAGGGCAGAGTTTCGGAGAGGATGCATATGTTTATCCATAGGAGATTTGCCTCAGGAACTTGTAAAACTATCAATAGGACAAATATTTTAAAACTGGATTGTATCAGTTTGCTAGGGCTGCCATATCAAAGTGCCACAAACTGGGTGCCTTAAACAATGGAAATTTATTGTTACAGTTCTGCAGGCTGCAAGTCTGAGATCAAGCTGCTGGCAGGACTGGTTCCTTCTGAGAACTATAAGAGATCTGTCCCAGACCTCTCTCCTTGAGTTGTAAGTGGCCATCTTCTCTCTGTGTCTTGTGATACCATCTTCTCTCTGTACGTGTCTGTGCCCAAAATATCCTCTTCTTATAAAAATATCGGTCATAGTGGAATCAGGGCTTACCTCAATGACCTAATTTTAAGTTGATTCCTTCTATAAAGACCCTATCTCCAAAGAAAGTCACACTGTGATGTATTGAGAGTTAGGCTATTAACATGTAAACTGGGAGACAGGATACAATTCAACTCATAACAGGGGTATAGCTTAATTTTTTAAACTTTCTTTCTTTTTTTTTTTTTTTTTGCCAACATAGGGTGTGTGTCAGAGAGGGAAGAGAAGACCAGATCAGCTACAGACAAATAAAATACATTTTCTTCACACAACCAAATAGAAGCAAGCATTAAACATGCAACCCCAATACATAATTTAGGCAGATTTGTGCAGCCTCCTGAATCAATGGCCTGGATTAGATATGGCCCCCCAGAGATAACAAAGCAAATGCAATCTTGTAGCTCCAGTTTTTAAAAGAAAAAAAAGAATAAAACATTACAGCAGTGAGAGCTAGCAATTTCTTTTTTCTTTTTTTTTTCTTTCTTTCTTTTTTTTTTTTTTTTTTTTTTTGTGGAGACAATGTCTCACTATATTGCCCAGGCTGGTCTGAAACTCCTGGGCTCAAGTGATCCTCCCACCTTGGCCTCCCATAGAGCTAGCAACTTTTTAATCACATAGTTTTCCAGACCATGTGATAAACTTTATAAATGGACTATTTTGCAGAATCCTCATGCAACCCTGCGAAATGTTTGTATCACACTCCCAATCTTACAAATGGGAAAACTGAGGTTCAAAGAGGGAGAATTATTTACCCAATTATAGTGGCTTGATTCCAGAGCCTGTGCATGTGATCACTGCCTGCCTACCATCCCCTCTTTTCCAAGCTGGCTGACCTCTTCTTAAAGGTTCCAGAGAGCTCTTCCCTCTGCTCTAAGAGGGAGGCAGGGACCCAGAGGTCGCGCTAGTGTGCAGAAAGCCTGGGTTAGTTAAATCTGCCGGCTTCCTAGGGCTTAAGCATGGGGCCTCAGAAACTCAGCTGTACTGGAGGAAGAACCCATCAAGGAATTACAAAAACAACAATAAAAAGGAACTAACCTAAGTGTCCATCAGTAGGGGATTGGTCAGATAAATTGCAAAACTTCTACTATGTCTACTAGGCAATCACTTGAATAACCAAACCTGCATAGAGGAACATTTAGTGAACTGATTTTTTTTTAAATTTTTATTATTATTATACTTTAAGTTTTAGGGTACATGTGCACAACGTGCAGGTTTGTTACATATGTATACATGTGCCATGTTGGTGTGCTGCACCCATTAACTCGTCATTTAGCATTAGGTATATCTCCTAATGCTATCCCTCCCCCTCCCCCCACCCCACAACAGTCCCTGGTGTGTGATGTTCCCCTTCCTGTGTCTATGTGTTCTCATTGTTCAATTCCCACCTATGAGTGAGAACATGCGGTATTTGGTTTTTTCTCCTTGCGATAGTTTGCTGAGAATGATGTTTTCCAGCTTCATCCATGTCCCTACAAAGGACATGAACTCATCATTTTTTATGGCTGCATAGTATTCCATGGTGTATATGTGCCACATTTTCTTAATCCAGTCTATCATTGTTGGACATTTGGGTTGGTTCCAAGTCTTTGCTATTGTGAACTGTGCTGCAATAAACATACGTGTGCATGTGTCTTTATAGATGCATGATTTATAATCCTTTGGGTATATACCCAGCAATGGGATGGCTGGGTCAAATGGTATTTCTAGTTCTAGATCCCTGAGGAATTGCCACACTGACTTCCACAATGGTTGAATTAGTTTACAGTCCCACCAACAGTGTAAAAGTGTTCCTATTTCTCCACATCCTCTCCAGCACCTGTTGTTTCCTGACTTTTTAATGATTGCCATTCTAACTGGTGTGAGATGGTATCTCATTGTGGTTTTGATTTGCATTTCCCTGATGGCCAGTGATGATGAGCATTTTTTCATGTGTTTTTTGGCTGCATAAATGTCTTCTCTTGAGAAGTGTCTGTTCATAAATAAAAATGTTATAGAACAGAGTATCTTTTTTACTAGATAGATATTAAAAGATACAGACATATAAATTAGACTTTAGATTATAAACTAAAATTATAATAGTACTTATTCCTGGGTTCACAGGTAGTTTTCCTTTAATCAGTCTTCCTTTCTTTCACTTTCTTTTTCTTTCTTACCCTTTCTTTCTCTTTATTTTCCTTCCTTCCTTCCTCCTCTTTCTTTCTTTCTCTCTTTCTTTTTCTTTTCTTTCACTTTTTCCTTTCTTTCTTTCTTACCCTTTCTTTCTTTCTCTTTCTCTTCCTTCATTCCTCCCTCCCTTCCTTCTTTCTTTCACTTTCTCTTTCTTTTCTTTTCTTTCTTTCTTTCCCTTTCTTTTTTTCTCTCTCTCTCTTTCTCTTCCTTCCTTCCTCCCTCCCTCCTTCCCTTCTTTCTTTCTTTCTCTTTCTTTCTCTTTGACTTTCTTTTTCTTTTTGCTGGTTTATATATACTAAATTTTTTGCCAACTATGGTGAGCTAACATAAAAAAAGAGAAAAATTATTACTCTCAAGGGATAAGGCATTCTGATTTTCTGAGAAATCAGTTCTTACTTTTTAGGAGAGCCCACCGCATCAAACACCATAATTTTGCTCAGATCCAATAATTTATGTTTTCTCCTAACAAAAATGTGAATCTCTGGCCTGAACGGGTTGGTCATTATTTTTTAAAGTGTCTCCTGTCTCTTCTGTAGGAGACACCACTCAGTGCCTATCCCTAACCTATTTCCCTTCTTCCATGTAAATGAAACCCTGATCTTGTCTGAATGTCCACTTCTTTGTCCTGTGTCCCCTGGGCGGATCCTGACTGGTCTAAGCCAATCTTCTTTCTGTATCAGTGATTGGTTTAGCAGTAGCCATGTGACCCAGTTCTGGCCAAAGAGGTGTGAGGGGAGTTCTGCTAGGGGTTGGGCGGGGGCAGATTCTCTTGCAACATTCCGAAATAATCAATGGCTCTTCTACTTGATGCCGTGGGCAGCTGCAACATCTGATACTGTGAATGCCATCTTTTGACCAGGAGATATGTCATTTTGAGGACAAAGCCAATCCTCTGAAGATGACAGAGCAAACAGAAGGAAACACTCTGGGTTCTTGATGCTAATATCCAGCTGCTGAGTTCTCAACCTTCAGGCATTCTTAGTATGCAAATGAATGCACTTTTCCTATAGAGTCTACCATTTTGAATGAGGTCTCTGTTACTTGTAGTCCAATGCATTCTAACTGATATAATCTTATTTCTTTCAAACTTTGCTTGGTTTATTTCAAACTGTGATTCCTAAGATAAATGTTAAATAGCATAGGGTATCAAGACTTTTATTCATGTAATGTATATTCCTAGCCTTTAAAGATATATTGATTTTCTGTTTCTGTGCTTCTCAAGTTTACAGGGATTGATGTGTCTGAACCAAAATGTGAGAAGACGACTGAGCAGTTGAATGAAATGGAGGATCACATCGTGGAGTGGGAAACAGGAGCCGGGCATGGACACGTCCAAGTTTTTAGCCATGTCTCACTGCTAATGTATTGTGAGACTAATTTTTCATCAGAGATCCTGGGATGGGCTTGACAATACTGATTATAGGGCTTTTTATCTCTGACATGTTAAGATTGAACCAGCTGTTTCCATACATCTATCTATATCCGTGAGGATTCTGTGGCCAGAAGACCGAGATGAGGTTTATAAAAGGATGGTATGCCCAAGGAATTCAGGAATCAGAAAGTGGTGACATTTCAGATTCTAATAAACTGCAAAACCAATCGTCCCTATGGGGAGAATGGAAGAAGCTAGGGAGCCTCCACGCATTCCCTGTTTATCTTTTAACCTGCCTCGGTTCCTGCAATTTCACCTTTAGCATGCCATTCACTTGGGTTAAGCAGCATCATCTTTTACTGCTTTTTCAAAGGAGGGAAATACTATTGGATTAGATCACTTTTCTGTTTTGAGAATTCAGGGATGGGGGAGCAGTTACTGACAGGTGCATCATAAAACCCAGAATCAATCTCGACTCAGCAATCCCTAGCCAAAATGAGTCTTCTCTAACTCCTGGCAAGTTCAAGCCTTTATAACATGAAGTCTTTCCCTTTGTTCTGTCCTAATTCCTCTGTATCTAATTTATTTAACTCAGGAAGGATATGTAGTAAAAGAGTATAAACCATACAGTTATACAGCCATGGGTTCAAATCCCAGCTCTGCTGCATGCCAATACATTGTAAGATTCATGAAGGTCAGGATGGCATCTGCAGCTGTATCCCCAGAGCCTAGCACATTGCCTGCCATATAGTAAATGCTCAATACAAATCAATGGGTAGATTCTGTGTGGTTCTGGGAAGCTTACTTGTTCTCACTGAACTTCACTTCTTCGTTTCTTTCTTTTTTTTTTTTTTTTTTAACTTTCATGCAAAATCTTTATTTGGAACACGTGTGTTACTGAGCAGGCCAGCCGCCATCCTGAAATAGCAAGGGTATTTACATTGTGCAGAGAAACATAACAGCTCCTTGAAGACATTCATCTGTGCTTGGCTGGTATTTTATTTGGTACTTTGCTCTGCTTCTCTCTTCCCTGTGCTCATTATTCTTCATGCACCCTCACCCCTTACCACCTTAAGGCATCCTGTACCGCCTGACCTGCGGGCAATGACCGAAGCCAACAATCAGCCACTACCAATTGTGTCTTTCTGGGACCCATTCTACCTGCCTTAGGTATTAATGGTGCCTAAAGAAAGAATAAACAGATGAAAGTTTCTGTAGTTAGCTGGCCATTGTGGTGCACACCTGTAGTCCCAGCTACTTAAGAGGTTGAGGTGGGGACAGCACTTGAGCCCAGGAGCTCGAGGCTGCAGTGAGCCATGATCCCACCACTGCACTCCAGCCTGGGTTATAGAGCCATACCCTGTTTCAAGGGGAAAAAAGTTTCTTTGGCATTGCCAAGCCTTGTCTTCACCAAATTTTAGAAGTTCTTTTTTTTAATTTAGTATTTCATTTTATTCTTCTACATATAAAATCAAATGGTCACTGGATTAGTAAATTTGAAAACTTTCTGTGTGTATTGACCATAGTCTTAACTACTATATCCTTGAAACATGGTATAAATTTTTGATTAAAAGTAATTCACTCTGAGTTTTTAAAAAATCTACTTGTCAGCCAGGTGTGGTGGCTCACACTTGTAATCCCAGCACTTTGGGAGGCCGAAGTGGATGGATCATGAGGTCAAGCATTCGAGACCAGCCTGGCCAACATAGTGAAACCCCGTCTCTACTAAAAATACAAAAAATTAGCCGGGCGTGGTGGTGGGTGCCTGTAATCCCAGCTACTCAGGAGGCTAAGGCAGGAGAATCGCTTGAACCTGGGAGGCAGAGGTTGCAGTGAGCCAAGATTGTGCCACTGCACTCCAGCCCGGACAATAGTGTGAGACTCTGTCTCAAAAAAAAAAAATCTACTTGTCAGGAGCTCATTGGTTTGCTAGTGTCCACTGCTCAGCCGGAGATAGTGGTGAATGGCCTGTCTGCATTTCTTGAAAGATTTCCATTCTGCTGCTCAACACAGGTTTTCTGCCTTCTTTAGAGACTGAGGTCCATCCTACGGTTTTCCTGATTCTGGAGAATGGCCTGCAGCCTCCCACTTAGGGCTTGACTGTGCTCATCTAGTCCATCCCAGGGCTGGAAGGGACGTCCCTGGTGGCCCACAAAGGTGACCCAGCAGTGCTTAAACTTCCAGAGGTCATGATGGAGATGTGGGTCCCAGCCCTCTGCAGCGTGCACAGCCCCTCATATCCTGGGAGATAATTATAGATGTGGGCAGCGAAGATGTGCAGGCTCACATGTCTGTTCTCCCAATGAAATGTAGCCACTTGCTGGGCACAGCTGAAGCAGGGACTCCAGGAGATGAACCAGGTGACCCTGTAGCACTAAGCCCAGTCCAGCTTCCAAAAGGAAATCAGGTACAGGAAGCACTACTCTGCATGGAAATCTTAATAGCAACTGAGATTATTCAAAGCCTGGTTGGGTAGGATGCTCTTGTGCTGGTCCAGAGGGACCAAGGTGTCATTGTTTTGGCACTCCACCTTGTAGCCCACGTAGGTCTGGTGCTGCCCAGAGACTGAAGGGTCATTGGTGAAGTTGTAAGTGAATGTGCCTGGATCTACCAGGTGTCTGAGAATCTCCCCCAGCATGCTGCGCAGTAATGCATAATTTGTATGCAGTTGCTTCCAAGGATCAAATAGCATTCTTTGGTTGTACACAAATTTGTCCCAACAGTGTTGAAATTCATCATAGTTCATGATATTCATGCTGGCATGTGGACTGTTTTTTCTGACACCGTCTGTGAAGCTCCTCTTGGTAATCTGGTTCCCAGAAGTAGTAGAGGTGGGCAACAAAGATGGTCAGGGTGACCTTGCCATCCTTGGCCAGGAACTCTGCCACATTCCCTGCATATTCTGGGCAGGGACTCCAGGACACGTACCAGATGACCAGGTAGTCCTGGTCATGATGCAGCCTCTAGTTGCAGAACCAATCTGCCAATCTCATCTCTAGGTGGTGTTCAGGCTTGGAATAGACCTGGCCTCCAAAGATCCTTGCGTCCAAAGGGGGCTTTGAGGGGTCCTTCTTTGTTTTCATTTTGTAGCACAGCCAGGTGATATTCCAACCTGAGAGGATGGGTCTGTTTTCAAAGTTGTAGTAGAATGTGTCTGGATACATCCCCTCCATCAGGTTTCTGATCTGAGGCTTCATGCGCAGCCTTCTTGGCAGGCTTGCCCTGACCATGATCTTTGTCTGAAATTTGTTCCCCGTACTTACCTCTAAGATGTTTCTGCTTAGCTTCTCTGACAGTGAGGGCTCGAATTTCAGCTGACCCAGCACTTCTTCGTTTCTGAAGACAAGGTGGTTTTACCATTTAAGCTTCTGACAAGGATGAAATAGGTTGACCAATGTGGAGTTCCCTCTGGCTGCCTGTCACCATCCCTAAAATCCCATCACAAGTCAATCCTTCCCAGTAAGGCACTGGTGCCCAGGCAGTGGGCTAGGCATTGTAAACTGCCTGCCATCAACCAGGCTATCATCTGCCACCAGGCAAGGCTGAGAGCCTCCATTCCACCTCCCTGTATGTGCTCTTGCTCCACAACCACAGTTCCAACATCTGGAGGCAAACTGGAGACTTGTTCAGTCATCCAGTTGTTGCTCTGAAGGTGGCAAACATCTGCACAGTGGAAACCAGGGCA
Organism: Hylobates moloch; assembly: GCF_009828535.3. Taxonomy (NCBI): domain Eukaryota; kingdom Metazoa; phylum Chordata; class Mammalia; order Primates; family Hylobatidae; genus Hylobates; species Hylobates moloch. The sequence goes on along the minus strand of NW_026652287.1, from coordinate 24,708,715 downwards.
AAGATACCCTGGATCTGCCTCTTTCTGTGTTAGGTGTCTGGGCCCCACGGGACCCCCAGGTATTTGGCTGTGCGTTTGTGTCTTAGCGTCATCCAGTGTCCAGCACAGACCTTAATGTCCAGTTGATTATGATTTCTAAGTGAAGGGATAAACACAGGAAGTTTGTGGTCACAGTGGTACCAGCCAAACCCTTAACAGGACCCTGGTCCGGAAAAGAACTACAAAACAATATGAGGAGGAGGGAGGCATCTGGTTCCTTTATTTTCTGGCTGTAATAAATCAGACAACAGGGAAAAGAAAAGGCCAAGGGAGGTGGAAGCACTTAATGGAAACCTCCTTTGTCTGTGATTACTCTTATTTTTTTTTTTTTTTCTGAGACAGGGTTTCACTCTGCCGCCCAGGCTGGAGTGCAGTAGTGTGATCTTGGCTCACTATAACCTACGCCTCCCAAGTTCAAGCGATTCTTGTGTCTCAGCCTCCTGAGTAGCTGGGATTACAGGCATGTGCCACCATGCTCAGCCAATTTTTTTTGTATTTTTAATAGAGACAGGGTTTCTCCATGTTGACCAGGTTGCTCTCAAACTCCTGGCCTCAAGTGATCTGCCCGTCTCAGCCTCCCAAAGTATGGGGATTGCAGGCTTGAGCCACCACGCCCAGCCTGTGATTACTCTTAATGGCACAAGTAAAGAACTGTGGCTCCTCCACTTCTAAACTAAGTGACCTGCAACCTCAGTTTCCATGTTGGTGAAATGAGGAAAAATCCCACCCTCCCCAAGTTTCATTAAGATAGGAAAAAAGTGTGAAAATACTTTGGAAATGGTGTATTATAAAAGTGATTGTCATGAAACTCAATGATGATGATGATGGCAAAAATAATGTCAGCTTGTGGCTATGTCTTCATTCATTCAACCAGATGTTATGAGCAGCTTTTCTGGGCTAAGCACTGCTGGGGATACAATAAGATGGCCAAAGTCCCTGCCATCTTGCTGTATCCAAGTAGGGCCAGACTTAAGACCACTAAATACACACATAATAACATGATTTCAGATGGCAGTAACTAATGTAAAGAAAACACTAATACAAAATAGGAATCTGATAGGCAGCGAGTAGGGATGGAGGCTACCTTAGCATGGCCTGTCTGAGGAGATGGCATTTGGACTGAGACCAGAAGGAGGCAGACGAATCAGTCATGCAAAGGGAAGAGGCAACTGGGCCCAGGAACAGCAGGAATAGCAAGTGCAAGGGCCTGAGATGGGACCAATCTTGGGTGTATTGTTGCTGTTGATCTGTTTGTTTCGTTTTGCTTGTGAGAGGCAGAAAGGATCACCTAGCTGGAAAGCAGCATGAGATGAACTTAGGGAAGGAGGCAGTAGCTGATCACATAGGGGTTTTGATGCCATAGTAAGGGCTCTGGATTACTGTATTCTGTGATAAAAGCTCACTCTGGCTGCTTCCTACAGTGTGGGTTGAGGGAGCAAAGACAGAAGTGGGGAGGCCAGCAAGGAAGCCGATGAGTGTTCAGATGAAAGAGGCTGGCACCTGCTAAACACTAAAGTGCAGCAATCTCATTGAATCCTCAGAGCAACCCTGAGAGCTGCAAACCTTTATCATGCCCTTTGTCACACAGAGGAGAAAACTGAGGCTTCGGAGGCATTGAATAGCTTGCCCAAGGTCACAGAGCCTAACTCTAACCCTGCCCTTAGCTGACATAAATAGCAGAGCTTGGATTCGAGCCCTCACAGTCTGATTCCTGAGCCTACTTGACCCCGTGTCATAAACATCAAAGGCCCTTTGAGTCAGGTGGTGAGGCTGGGGAGGCCCCCAGGAGGGCTTAGTCCTTCCTGAGACTCTACCTCTTTGGATGGATGCTGCAGGAGCCACTGCCCTCTAAAATGCTCTCTTGAATCAAGGACAAACCCTCAGACCTGGTCCTGTCCTGCCACTACCTGTCCTGGGTACCAGTGGAGGTGGGAACTCATTTCTGCAGACATCATGAATTATTTTATTTTTACGAAGACTTTTGCTGAGGCATAATTTACTACAGTGAAGTGCGCGTTCATCTTCAATGTATAGATAATTGGGTTTTTACAGATGAACCCCCACTCCCCACCCCTTACCCCGTGTAACCACTATCTAGGTCAAGATGGGGAGCATCCCTCACTCATATTCAGGACAATCTTTCAGAATAACATTTATGCCCCCAAACAAAGCATGTCTGCCCTACAGCAGTTTTTGCCAAGATCTCCTGCCTCCCCTTCAGCCAGGACTCTGCTGGAAACTCCTCAGGGGAGCCCAGACCCTGGGCGGAAATTCTTTACAGCAGATTAGCACCAAAGTGCTTGTCAATAAACTAAGAAGTGAAGCAGGGTGGCTTGGTGAATGCTCAGGTCTATGGGGTGATGGTGTTTTAAGAGTGACTCAGGTGAGCATTTTCACACACTTCTCATCTCCCAGCAGTCCGTGAGGCAGGTGGTCTCCATCTTATTTGCAAAGAGGTCTCAGTTTCACCATCTGTGAAATGGGGGAACGGGAAGGGACAAACTTGAGGAAGTAGTCCTTTCCAAACGCAAAAACCCTAAGATTCTCAGGGTTGTGTGAAAGTGACAAGCCCATTCAAATGCAAGTTCCTCCTCTCAAGGAAAAAGCAATTCCTCAGACTCCCCCACTCCCACATCCTCAAAATTTGACATGGGAAAGAGAATATGTTCTTGTCCTCTTCTCTCCAGGGAAGGGTCTCTACAGAGGACATTCTGCATTTGCACATTTCTGGGGAAAACAGCAGGAGCTTTCAAGATAAACATACTGAGATTTGAATCCCGGCTCTGTCACTTACCAGCTGTGTGGCATCGGGCAAAGTCACTTCACCTTTGTGAACCTCAATCTCTTCACTTGTGTATGGAGATAGCAATACCCCTACCACGGGATCCTTGTTGCAAGGATTCAGTGAGATCATGAAACTGAAGAGCTTGCCCAAAACTTAGACAAGGCTCAATTAATATTTGCTATTATTACTGCTGCTGTTGTTTCTGCATCTTTGAGCACAAGGGAAGTGGGAAGTGTATAGACCTGTGCTTCTTCCTCCCTTACCAACTCTCATCTTGCCCCCACCTGTCTATTGACTAGATATCTAGAGCAGTAGCTGCCTGACTTGTCTGGGGGTATCCCCATATCCCAGGGGGAGAGACTTCTGGAAGATTCCCCAGGACAGAACTCAGGTGACCTCCAAGGTTAAACCCCAAGTCCAACTGCTTGGCACCTCATCTGTATAAAGTCCCCACAGCACAACCTGCAAGTGCAGCATTGATATGCCTCTGTTCCACTTAGGTTAATATATGTATTATTTATAGGGCTTTATTATGTGTTCAGAGGGCTCCCCTGAGAAATATAATTGTGCATTGGGAGGTACATTTGAATAGTATTTACAATTAATTTCAGACAATAAACCAATGCACCGAGGCCTCTGTGTAGCAGAAATGGGCCCTGGGTTGGTTTCCCACTAACCACTCCCCTGAGAAAGCTTGGGTAGCTTTTAAATATCTTTCCAATAGTCCATTTCTCTCCAGCATCGCCTCTGTTTCCCCAGTCCAGATTCCACCACGGCTCATCTGAGGCTGCAGTAGCCTCCAGGCTTCTCATCCTGCCCCTCTCCAATCTGCCCTCCCCAGAGCAGCTAGGGGCATTGTTCCAGCATGCAGATCTGAGCATGGCACTCCCCTGCACATGGCTGCCCCATCTCAGGGTGAAGGTCTTCCCCACTGCCTGGCCCTTCCACTCCACCCCCACCTGGTCTCACTCATCCTACACCCTCCTTGCAGCCAGCTCCCCACCCCCTCCGCTTCCTGTCACTGAGAGCACTGATCCCTCCTGCATCAATGCCACTGCCCCTGCTGTCCTCTCCACCTGGAGCACCCTGTTCCTGCACCTCCCTACCACACCCATGCCCACCCATCTTCCACACGCCAGCTCAAGTGTTCCCTCCCCAGGGAAGTTTCCTTAGTCTTTGGACAGGATTGGATCCCTCTGTAAAGTGTGTGTAGACCTGGTACCATGGCTCACGCCTGTAATCCCAGCACTTTGGACATCTGAGGCAGGAGGATCACTTGAGCCCAGGAATTCAAGACCAGCCTGGGCAACATGGAGAAACCCTGTCCCTACAAAAAATAAAATAAAATAAAAAATACAAAAATTAGCTGGGTGTGATGGTGTGTGCTTGAGGTTCCAGCTACTCTGGAGGCTGAGATGGGAGATCACCTGAGCCCAGGGAGGTCAAGGCTAAAGTGAGCTGTGATCGTGCCATAGCATTTCAGCCTGGGCAACAGAGTGAGACTCTCTCTATACATGTATGTGTGTGTCCGTGTGTGTGTGTGTGTGTGTGTGTGTGTGTGTGTGTGTAACATTTCCTGGGGTTGTTTTCCACTGGGGGAAGTGTATAATTTTGATTATTGGCTGTCTCTCTCATAAGTCAATGAATGAGCTCAGGAGGACAGAGACTGTGTACGTCTTGATCATCTCTCTGTATGTAGTGCCTACCACAGAATTAGCCAAAGAGTAGGTGTTAAATACATTTTAATGGAATGGATGAATGGGTGGATAGATAGATGGTTATGTAAGTGAATGGGTGAGTGGATGGATAGCTAGGAGAATGTTGAGATGAATGGCTGGGTGAATGGATGTTGGAGTCGGTGGGTAAGTGGGTGGATGAGTGGATGTTGGGGTGGATGGGTGAGCTCATCTTGGGATAATGGGTGGGTGGATGATGGGTGAATGGATCTTGGGGTGAATGAGTGGGTGAATGGGTGGGTGGATGTTGTGGGTGGGTATTAAAGTGAATGGATGGTGGATGTGTGAGTGGATATTGGGGTGAATAGATGGATGGATAGGTGGGTGGATCTTGGGGTGAATGAGTGGGTGAATGGGTGGGTGGATGGGTGGGTGGATCTTGGGGTGAATGGGTGGATGGGTAGATCTTGGAGTAAATGGATGGGTGGATAGGTGGGTGTTTGTTAGGGTGAATGGGTTGGTGAAAAGATGAATGGATGAATGTGTCACAGGAGCATCTGTCCTTGGGCCACCTGATGCAGTGCCAAAGAGTATAGACCCGGCCATAAGGGGGCCTGGCTTTTGTCCCTTATCTGCTATGGTTTACTATATTACCTTGGGTGAGTAACTACCTCTTTCACATCCTCAGTTGCTAGAAAAGTAAAATAAGTGAAAAGAATTTTTTTCAAAATGCAAATTTCTTGGAGCTCAAAGGTTTGGGAATGGCAGGTTGGGGACTTCAGGGCTTCTCCTGCTGCCCACAACATAGCTCTGTGACTTTGCACTGGCCGCCTCACCTCTCTGAGCCTCAGCTGCTGTTCTGTAAAGTAAGTGGGGAAGGCAAAAGGGAGGTGATGGCAGGAACCTCCAGAACTGAGCCACACACTCTTGCTTCAGTCTCTTTATTCGAGAGAAACTTTGCCCTCAAAGGGAGGAAGTAAGCAGACCCCCTGCTGAATTATTTCACAGTAGAAATAGTAGATTCCTCTCTGGTCCTAGATACCACCCCCAGCAGCAATTTTCCAAACCCAGGATTTGGTAACCGTGGACCTAGGGCATCCCAGCCCCAGCAAGAGCATAACACGTTAGGGAGGAATGAGAGAGGGAGGCAGGGCAGGAGTTGAGGAATCACTGACCACTTCCATCCAAACCAAACACCACCTCGTTTTGCAGAGTCCTCAAGGGAAGCTCTCAAAACCTCAGTTCCCTCATCGTGAAATGGGAAACATCTGGGCAAGATGAGTTTGAAGGTCCCTTATGGTTTTCACGATTGGATTCTATCTTCTCCCACCCATCCAGGCTCTCAATCCCACTAGAGCTGACTCTGGGGTCAAATTTGAGCCAATCCCCTCCCTTTGTCAGTGCCCAGTTTCCTCACCCCTTCTGAACCTTGCTGCCAGAATCTCTATGCCTCTTCTCTGGAGAAGGACCCCGAGAACCTGCAGGGCTCTGTGTGCCCTGGGAATTATCTAAGGCTGGCAAAGGCATCCCAGTGCCTGAGGCCCTTCGTGTTCTTGCTCTTCCCTGCTCCCTGTCCTTGCTGGCTCAAGGGTCAGCTGGAGATGGTTCTGAAATCCAATTCCTCCCGCTCTTTGGACTTCCATTCCTCTCTCCTTCTCTCTTCTTTCTTTCTTCCTCGTCCTCCTTTTCCTTCTTCTTCTCCCCACCCTCTCCTTCCAAGGGCTGAAGAAGTTGGGCATTCAGGCAGCTGGCCTGATTCAAAGTCTAGCTCCATACCTCGCTAGCTGTGCAACTCTGAACTAGTGAAGTCTGTTCTTGAAACAGAAACTCACTTTCTGCACACCCCCACCCCCACCTTGCTATGATGGTCCCCTTCTGCCAGGGCCAATTTGAGGTTTCAGTGTTTGTGCCTGAACCATCGTAGGTGCTTCATGAATGCCAGATCCCTTTCCTTCATCATCATGCTCTGGGACCTTTCTGTCCCCTCTCGTGTCCCTCCCCTATCCTCAAACACTGTCTTCTTTTCTTTTCCCTCTACCTCTTGTCCTCACAATCCCTCAACTCCCCGACCCCACCCAGGAGGCAGGGCTAAGTAAGGCCCCATCACTGAGTCCTGGGCCCAGAGAGAAGGCTCTGGGCACTAAGTGTGTTGGTTGCCTGTGCAGCAATGCAGGTGAGCACACTTTGCACACTGCAGGGACGATATATGCATGACCCATGGAGATGTTCACATGAAGCTGTGGGGACAAGACTGTATGGGATGTTAAGGCTGCATTTAAGTACTTGACAGGAACCTAAGTCAGAACAGGAAGACCCACAGAGCAGCCAGAAAGAGGGAGGCCAGACTCTAAGGAGGAAAACAGCCAGTTTGAATTGTGCTCCTGTTTATCAGCTTTTCCAACGACAACATGAATTCTTGGCTCCCCCATCCTGGCCCGGACTGCCAGAAGCCCAGGAAAAGCAGCATCCTACAAGCCAGGAGGGCCAAGTCGCTGACGACTGCTGCTGTGACCTGGGACAGGTCCCATTCCATCTCGTGCCTCAGTAAATGTGGGAAGAGGGGAGATGGGGGCCACTGAGCAATATTTAAAGCTCCCTTTTTGCTCTCCAACCGTCTATGTTCAAACTCTTTAAAGCATTCAGAGGCTCCAGCTTGGGGTCAATTCAGAGCTGCCTTGTCATAAGCATTAAGGCACAATAAGGGAAGGAACAGTTTGTCTCTTAATGAAGTGTGATTCCAAACAGCCCGTGGCCTCGGGAACTCGCCCAGCGCGGGGTAGACATTGCATCTGTTCGCTGCATCTTGTTGGAGAATCAGCTTAACAATGAAGGGACTTGGAAGAGAACAGAATGTGGACACTTAGGAGCCAAAGGGCCTCGGGCCCACAAGGGTCTGCCTCCTGCCAGCCTTCCCTCCCCATTGCCTTGATCTCTGGAGACACAGGAGGTGGGAGCCATGGTAGGAGGCTGTTAATGGCTGTTGAGGGAGCTGGAAGCCAAGTGCATTTTCTCTGCCATGTTGCATCATTTTTGAAAACTATTTGCAAAGTTTCTTAAAGGCCATTAAGATGTTCATATTCATTTGCAGAAGAATCAATATTTATGGCAAAAATCTCCAAACTTTTTAGGTCTTTCCCGACTCTGCAGCCTCATTTGAGCCAGGCAAACTGAAGTTCAAATCCAAGCTCTGGCAGAGACTAGCTGGGTACCTTTGGGCGAGTTACTTAACCTCTCTAAGCCTCGGATTCCTCCTATGTAAAAGGGAAGTTATAACCATACCTAACTCAGGGTTGCTGTAATGATTAAATGAGAAAACATATGTAAAGTGCATAATATAAAAAGTGCTAAATAAATGTAGGCTATCAATATACTGGAATAATCTCCACAGATAAATTCCAAATAGAAGAACAGAGTTTCTGGAGCCAGACAGAGCCAGGTTCAGATCTTAACTCTGCCACTGATTAGCTATGTGATGTTGGGCAAGTTACTTTCCCCCTCTGGGCCTCAGCTATGTCATTTGTAAATGGGGCAATGACACTCTGTGGCCAGAGGGACGTGTCAGTATTAGATGAGAAAAGCCATGCCAGGCACCTGTATCCAGGAGGTATTTGGTGTCTGCAGCTCGGAAACACAGTTCAAGGAGTCCAGCTCCAGACTCTGTCTCAAGTGACTGAGTCCTCGGACATACTCTTCTTCCCAGGGGACTCTCCGGAGTTGCTTCCCAAAGCTGCATTTTGGACCCGTCTCCAAAGGCATTGCGGAAATTAACCAGAATGAGAAGCCCCACCACCAGTGTTTTATTCTAAGCACCTCCAGCCAGAGCTGAGTGGATTAGGAAAGGCAGAAAAAAATCCCTGTGATGGGGTGAGGTCTGCTGGTGAAGATGCCTGCCACAACCCCACCCCCAGGTAAGAAGGGCAAGGTGAGATCAGAGGCTGGCACCACCCTGACCCCCCGAATAGCTCCAGCCTAAAGCACCATCAGCCTGCGATGTTCTAGGGTGAGCTGCTCCATGGCTGCATCCTTTGAAGGTTCTTTTCTCCTTTCTCATTCCTTTGCCAAATCTCAAGTCCTCGTTGCATCCCTCACTTGTCTTGCCCTTGCAGAGAGCCCACAGGACCTCTCAGGACCATTTCTCTGTCTTCCTAGCTGATCCGAAAGCCAAATTCATGGCCTATGGAGTTCATGGGCTGATATGTCACCTTCCTCTCCCAGATCACCTATGCATTTCCACATACTTTAACACAGAGCAGTGACTTGAAGGTAGGGTTTTCTGGCCAGCTACTGATAATAGATATACAAGGGCCAAGTGTGATCTGCATCACACTGGGTTTGCTCTGACCCCCTCACTGCTTACACCAGGAATGGACCTTGGAGAGTGTCATTTCTGGGGCACACACAATAGGCAGCTTAATCCCACCACCCTGTGCCAATCCCAGTTCATGGCAATGCTTTTGAGAATTCTTCCTTTTTTGCTTTGAGTCAGTCAAGGCTGGCCTCCCAAGAAGCATAAATTGCTAGTCCAAGGCTGTGTGGAACACAGCATATTCTGTCCACTAGGAGAAAGGGGTTCCAGGCCCTAGATTCCCAGCATAAAACACTGTTCATCCCATGCAAAATGCAGTGGAAATTGGTGGATGCTAAAGAGGTTCTTGCCTTGATCTTCAGAAGATGTATCCTTGGGTGTCCCTGGGTTGAGAGAGTCCATTGATGGATTCCACAGTGAGGCTCAAAGCATGCTGGTCTCCCTCTCATTCATCGAAGTCCTCTCATTCATTGATGACATCTTGGTAAAGCTTCTATGGCTGGGGTAGGAAGAGTGGCCTGTGTCTTCACTTAGAGCATTGACCAGGCGGGAGAAGAGGGCCACCTTGAACTTCTTGAAGTCCTGACCCATGAAAACGTACAGAATGGGGTTCATGCAGCTGTTGGCAATGGCTAGGGCAGTGGCCAGGGGCAAACCCAGGCTGAAGACAGAGCCAGGCATGGCAGTGTGGTGGAGCTCTAGGAGGTTGAGTGTGTGGTAGGGGCACCAACAGAGGAAGAAGGTAATGATGATGGTCACAATAATCTTGAAGGGCTTCTTGGTCTTGGCCAGGCGGTTGCGCTGCAGTTTGCAGACGATGGTGAGGTAGCAAGCTGTGATGATGAGGACTGGGACCAGGAAGCCACAGAGGAAGCGGGTGACAGTCACCACCATGTGCCGGCTATACCCCACAGGGTCCATTTGGGAGTGAGCGGGCCACGAGGAAGACCCAGGTGTGGACAGGCTGAAGTTGTTGAAGCAGGATATTTTCCCATGCAGGTTGGCCGTGTCCCGGAAGACGAGAGATGGGGAACTCAAGAAGAAAGCCAGGACCCAGATGACCATGCAGGCCACGTAAGCCAGGCGAACGCTGCGGTGGTTCTGGGACCAGACAGGGAGGAGCACAGAGATGCAGCGGTCAAAGCTGATGATGGTCAGCAGGAAGACGCTGGTGAACATGTTGTGGATGAGAAGGAAGTTGCTGATCTTGCACATGGCTGTCCCAAAAACCCAGTGGTAGTCCATGGCGGCATAGGTGATATGGATCGGGAGGAAGACATTGAACAGGAAATCTGCCACTGCCAGGTTGAGGAACCAGACCGTGTTCACTGTCTTCTTCATCTTGAAGGTGGCAATGATGATGACCAGACCATTGCCCAGAATCCCGAGGAAGCAGACGATGCTGTAGACCACCACCAGGAAGATCCTGGTCACCCTGGCTTCCAAGGGGGATAACTCCTCCAAAACCACAATGGAGTCTAAATAATCAGGGTATTCATCACCGTAACTGATGGAAGTGTTGTAATCTTCATCCTCCATTCTCTGCAAGAAAAGACAGAGACCATTAGAGGAACCCTAGAGCTGGCTTTAAGAGGTTGACCAATACCAGCAAGATCAACAATGTTCTCCCTGACTCTGAGCAAGTCCAGTTTTGTGATTTAACCATTTCCTTCTTTGCTATTTTATTTATTGAACAAATGCCTCTCCAGTACCTCCTACATGCCAGGCACTAGTGCATTCTACACTCTCTTAATCTTCACAACAACTCAACGAGGTAGGTAGGTTATGAGCCTCATCGTACAAATGATGAAACTGAGTCACAGAGAGCTTATGTCACTTGCCTGAAGTCCTACAGCTAGGAAAAGGCAGACCTGTGATTCGAATCCAAGCTTCAGAGTCTATCCTTTTGACAACCATGTTTTCTGTCTGCTTAGGGCCCTCTCTTCCTCTAGAGCCTAGTGGAGGAGACAATTGGTCATCAAAAAGTCCCTCAAATAATGGGAACATTGCAATAATGCTAAGTGCAATAAAGAAGAGGTACATGGTGCTGTGAATTTGATTCCAACATGCTTCTAAAACCGAGTGGACAGCCTTGTTGTGATCCCCCTGTGCACCCAATCTGTCAGTGGTCACTGGTCCCCTTTGGAGTTCAGACCACAAGATTTCCTCACCATTCACCGTTATGTTGTCTGCAGCTCTCCGATGTGAGTTCTCAGCCAATCAGTCCCTGTACACAGCTAGAAACACCTGTAGGGAAGAAAAAAAAAAGCAGCAATCGGATCCAGGTCTAAGAACCAGAGGGTTGAGCGGACCCAGCCAGAAATAAGACCTGTTGTTCTTATTCCCATTTTACAGAGAAGGAAGCAGAAGTTCAGAAAGGCTGTTATTCAGCCAAGGTTATGCAGCCAGGAGGGGATGGAGCCCCTTGAACCTAGGTCAACTGACTCTACCCGGGTCAAGTGTTGGACCCTTCATTCTAACCACTCCCCTCCCCCAGCACATCCCTAGCTGACAGCTGGAGTCAGGCATGAGTAAAGGAAGACACAGAGGAGGCACATGGATGGCTCAATCCACTACCAGGTCGGGACCCAACTCCACTACCAGGGCAGGACCCACAAAATACTGTTTTAGGCAGTGTGAGCACAGAGAAAACAGAAGAAGACCCGCACAGAGTACCTGCTATGTGCCAAGAACTTTTATTCTTTCTTGTTATTTAGTCTTCCTTGGGACTTTTCCAGGCAGGTGTTGTTCCTTTTGTGTTAAGAAATAGGGAGACTGAGGCTCACAGAAAGAAGCATCATTCTTGCTGGATATTCTCTCGGCCCTATGGGAACCATGAATGAGATGCAGGCTCTGAGGCCACAGCAGTCTGCTGTGAAGACAGACACAAATATATCCACTGAGCCTCCGCTGTGCAGACAACTTAAGTGGCACTTTAAACAAGCCCCATAACAATCTTGCTGAGTATTTTTCCAATCTATGGAAGAACAAACATATTCTGAGGAGTTTGCGAGTTTGCAAGATCTTGGAGGCAGTGATCACATGCAGGGTTCATACCTAACCCCGGACACTTACGAGCTGTGTGGCTTTGGGCAAGTGCTTTCTCTTCCCTGAATCTCAGTTTTCTTATCAATAAATGGAATTCTCACTTCACAGAGTGGATATAAGAACTAGAGGCATCAGGAATGTGGAGCATTTAGCTTGGTATTGGCACATAGTAAGCCCTCAATAAATACTAGTGATTGCGTTATTGCCTAGAGGTGCACAGCTGATGAGCAGGATTTAAAACCAGGGCTCTGATACCCCAGAGCCCATGCACTTTTTTCTGCTGCTCAAGATCTCCCCATCTTATCAAATGGTCTCCAAACCAGATATTTCAGCTTGGCGAGACTGCTAATCAATGCTTTATTATAAATAACTCCAACCTTCCTGCACATAAATTCATTACTGGTCCTTACAGGCTTAAGGTTATATTTTATAACATAAAAGTCATCTTTTGCTTTTATTAAATAAAAGTCACTTGGAAAATTCCATTGAGGGCTTTGCACTCAAAGGGCTCACAATCAAAGCTTGGGTGTCATCCACTCTATGCTGGGACAATATTTCAGAAGTGCCCACCAAGGGGTCCCCAAGGGTTTTCTATGGCACTGGAATGCAGAGAGAAGATGGGGACACTGGAGCTGGCCTCCCATGACTGGAGGAAACCTGACAGGTGTGCATGAGAGTAGTGGGGAATGCACATTGGGCTCTTGTGTGTGCCAGGGACCATGCTGAGCCCTCAGTCCAGATGGTCTCACTTTAACCCCATGAGGGGCTACAGCAGGGTTCAGAGAGATCAGGACCCATGCCCAAGCATGCAGGCAGGGGCTGGAAGAGCTGGGATTTGAACCACATCTGCGAAGCCTGGGCTCTTAACCGTCACTCCACACTGCCCCTGAGACCATGATCTGCTCAGATTGATGACCATCACCAACCTTCCTTTTGGAAGAAATGACCAAGTTGACATTCCCTGTGCCAGACTGTGCAGGCACCAGGCATGAGGACATGGCCTTACTAGGGTCCCTTCCCAAAAGGAGCTCACAGGTACTAGACAAAGAGACAGTGTTGAGGCTGGGGCAAGACTAGAATGCCCCAAGAAGCCCAGAGGAGGGGCTGTTACCCAGCCTGGGAGTCTGAAGCTTCCTGGGGCCGATGGCATCTGAGTTGAGTTTTAAGGACAAGTATGAGTTAAGAAGGTGGAAGGCAGAGAGAGGAGAAAGGGCATGCCAGGCATCTCCCCATCTCTGACCTTCCCCTCCCTCATTGACAGTGGGCTGGGTGTGTGAGTCCTGAGAGGAGGTCGAGGAGGATCTGGGACTCAGGACTGAGTGCTTCGCACAGCATCTGCAGAGATGCAGCCTGAAGCAGATGACATCATGTCGGGCTCTCTGGCTGGGCTGGGAGAAGCTTGGGGTCAGAGTCCATGTTTTTTCATCTTAGAGCTGGGGCCAGGCTGCGCTGGCACAGAATGGCACTGACATCCTCCGGGCATGTCTCTCCTTCCACCCCTAACTCCTCATCCTTCCAGGAATTGAGTGGATTCATGTCCCCTGTTGGTACACGCCTCCCACCCCAAGACTCCTCTCTCTCTGGAAGCGTAAGGGAAGCACAAGTCACAGGTTTGCTTTGAGCCTCTGCTCTGTCCTAACACACATCCCTCCTGTCCTGAGCACATTTCTGCTACCAAACCAAGTGGAAGAGCAGACTCTGGGGCCCAGCCAGACTGCCTGCATCCACATTCTGGATGTGCAGGAACTCCCCTGTGACCTTGGGCAAGTCAGTTACCTTCTTTGCAACTCAGTTGTCTTATCTGTAAAATGGGCTTGATAATAATAGCTCCTGCCTCATAAGAAGATGGTTGTGAGAATTAAGTGCTTGGAACAGGTCCCCTTATGGGGTAAGCACTATATTGTTGTTGTTGTTATTGTCATTGTTATTATTGCTCAGGCTTCCACTCTTAACTCCCTTCTAAAATGGTCTTTGCCTGGGAAGGTGGGATGAGGCTAGGAAGCCAGAGGACCAGTGAGTTCCTGCCCACTTCTCTCTCCAGCTGTGGGATCAAGGGCAGGTCAGAGGCCAAGCACGGTGGCTCATGCCTGTAATCCCAGCACTTCAGGTGGCTGAGGCGGGAGGATCACTTGAGGCCAGGAGTTTGAGACCAGCCTGGGCAACATGGTGAAACCCCATCTCTACTAAAAATACAAAAATTAGCCAGGCATGGCGACACGTGCCTGTAATCCCAGCTACTCAGGAGGCTGAGGCAGGGGAATTGCTTGAACTCAGGAGCAGAGGTTGCAGTGAGCCAAGATCAGGCCATTGCACTCCAGCCTGGACCACAGGGTGAGACTGTCTCAAAAAAAAAAACAAAACAAAAAAAAAGAGGGACACAGGTAAGGATTTTACTTCTCTAAGCTCCAATGTCCTCACCTCTCAAGTGGGGGTAAGAACACCTCCCTCGTGTTGTTGGGAGAATCATGTGAAATGACAATGAAGCCTTTGCCATTTGTGAATTAGAAAGAGCTGTAAAATTCTAGTTACCCAAATTCCTTAAATCCTCCACAACCAGGAAGCTTATGAAAAAAATATGTGTCACTATGTATACCGTTGACCCTTGAACAATACAGGTTTTAACTGCGTGGGTCCACTTATTTGTGAATTTTCTTCTGCCTCTGCCACCCCTGAGACAGCAAAACCAACCACTCCTCTTCCTGTTCCTCAGCCTACTCAACGTGAAAACAACGAGGATGAAGACCTTTGTGCTGACCCACTTCCACTTAATAAATAGTAAATATATTCTCTCTTCCTTATGATTTTCTTAATAACATTTTCTTTTCCTCTAGCATACTTGATTGTATGAGTACAGTATATAATACATATAACATAAAAAACACGTGTCAATTGGCCGCATATGTTATTAACAAGACTTCTGGTCAACAGGAGGCTGTCAGTAGTTAAGTTTTGGGGGAGTCAAAAGTTATATGTGGATTTTTGACTGTACAGTGAGTTGGCTCCCCTAACCCCTGACTTGTTCAAGGGTCCAGTGTACATAATATGTACATACATATAGCTAACGTTTGCTTGATCTCTCACTGTATGTGCTTTGCAAGACTCCATAATAGCCCTGTAAAAATAACTCCTATTTGCAGATGAGAAAACTGAGGTTCGGAGAGGTGAATACACTTGCCTGAGGCCACACAGCAGGGAGCTCTGACTCCAGAATCTGACTTCCAAGGATCCCAAGTGAAAAGGCTCTTAGGTTCCTCCTGTTTCCCTGAGGGATTATCAGCTCTCATCCCAACCACTCTGACCTCTGTAAGCCTCAACCTTCAATCCTGATAGCCCAAACCTTTGTCACATTCCTGGTCCTGCCACAGAGTTGCCTTCTCTGAGCCACCTTCATAGATTTCCCTTCATCTCCTCCCCAAGGCCTCTGCAGTCAGTTACCACATGAAAATCACACCTGCAATGCTATGTAATTCCTAGTCAATGATGTTGCTCCCTGACTCCCTTGGGATACCCTTTATGAAGCTCTCTGCCCAGTGAGAAATACTCTGGAGGATTCAGGGTAAGGAACGATGTTGCTTCTCTTGAGGAACTGGGTTGCGTTCTCGTTCTTGATCATCCATGTTCTACAACTGATCGCATTTCCCTTTCTGATGTGACCACAAGGAAGCTCAGAGTCATGTTTGTTGGTCAAAGGCACAAAAACCTCTAGTCTGCAGGTTTCTGCACTGGTTTTGGTTGGTCCTTATGTCTACATCGAATTATACTTTACATTGGTTTTACTTCCTTGTAATAACTAATAATTGATTGGGTGCACATAAGAGTCCAAACACTGTATCAAGCACTTTCATTGCATCAGCTCATGCATCTCCAACAACCTCCAGGAGTGGTACTGCTATCACTCCATTGTAAACGGAGGAAGTGATGCTAATGTCACAGAGTTCAGCCAGTGACGGATCCACATCTGGGTTTGCTCTGACTATGAGTCTTGCTCTTCCCCACACTGCTTACTGGAAAGGAGAACACACTTATCGATGTCTGTTCACACCTTTCCTGATGCACCAGGTCGTCCAGCTCCACCCTACAGGGACACCCTCCTTGTTGCTCCACTTTTCCTAGCCCCTCAGGGAATTCGCCCTCCCAGTTTTCAGGACAATCTAGCTGAGGTCTGGGACACACAGACGGGGGTTACTCACCAGAGACCACAACATTCATCACAGCCCATGGAGGCAGGCCTGCCTGACACCAGTCTGCCTCCCTTTCCACCCTCAGCTGTCCAGAGAACCCAGGGGAAGCCCGTTCTCCAGGCCCAGCACCAAGATTCTGCCTGAGACCCTGAACTTACACTGGATTTGGCCCCAGGGCAAAAGCCACCCCGCTCTTAGCCCCCTGAGTCAGAACTCCCTAAGCCAGTCATACTGGTCCATTCCCCGGGATGGTCCCAGGAGGGCTCCAGAACGGAATGCCAGGGAGGAGACGGCAGCACAAAGTCCACGTGTGGGTGGCAGGAGACCTGCTGTGTCACCTGAGCAAGTTGCTTCTCCTGTCAGGGCCTCAGATGTGCCATCTGCAAAATGGGGATGACAGCAATACCCACCCCATATGCTGTGCGGGACTAGAATAGCTAAAGTGACAGGAATTTGTTTTTGGAGTCAGGACTGGGCAGCAGACCGTCTCGAGAACACTTTCGGCTCTGGGATGCCCTGCATATGCCTGCACCAGGTGCTCCTCCCAGCTCATCAGTCTTGGCAAGAATGTCAGAGAAAGACCAAGAAGGTCAAGGCCCCAGAGGTCTGAGAGCTGTGCTTTGTGGGAGAGGCATGAACTGGAACAACTGAAACTTTTCTTGACCAACACATTTGCTAGGTGGCAGTCTCTAAAAATCAACATCACTTGTTTTTCAGTGTAGGAGTTTCTACTCCCTTTTAAATTCCTTCTCTAAGCTCAACCTCATCCCTAGCAACCAGGTTCAGGCATCCTCTCTAGGAAGCATCCCCTCTCCTCCCTGTAGTAAGTGGAAGGATGCCCTCTGCATTCCACCCCCACCCCCAAATGGTGCATCCACTAGAACCTGTCAGTGTGACTTTGTTTGGGAAAAGGGTCTTTGCAGCTGAGATTAAGGTAAGGATCTCATGATGAGATCATCTGGGATTAGAGTGGGCCCCAGATTACAGTCACCGTACAAGAGGAAAAGCAGGGGGAAGATTTCACATGGACACAGAACGGAAGGCCATGTGGGGATGGAGGCAGAGATGGGAGGGATGCTGCCCCAAGCCTAAGAACATCTGGAGCCACCAGAAGCTGGCAGAGTCGAGGAAGTACCCTCCCCTGGAGCCTTCAGAGGGAGCACGGCCCTTGATTTCAGAGTTCTGGCCTCCAGAACCATGAGAGAACAAATTCCTGTTGTTTTAAGCCACTCAGTTTGTGACAGTTTGTTATGGCAGCGCTGGAAAACAAACACACACCCCATTCTGGCTCCTACGGGATCCCGCTCACCCATGTGGGGCACGTGGCATTTATGTGATTATTGCTGGCTTATGCATCTGATTAGATAACAAGTTATCTAAGGGCAAGAACTGGGTCTTATTCAGCTCCATTTCCTCAGACTGGAGCAGAATCCAGGCACCAGACATGTCCTCTGGATATTGGGCTTTGTTCGGTTTCGTTTTGTTTCTCTGACACTACGGACCAGGGCGCCGTGTGGCTTGAGCTTACTCACAGCATGGCAGCTTCAGGGGAGTGGGCTTGTTGCCTGGCAGCCCTGGGCTCCAGGAGAAGGTGCGCCAGGGAACACGGCCTTTTACAACCTAACCTTGGGGGTTAGTGCTTGGAAATCACATAGGGGTCACTTCTGCCTTACTCTTTTTATAACTCTATTTTGAAATAATTACAGACTCACAAGCAATTGCAAAAGTAGTACAGAGACGTTCCATGTACCTATCACCTAATTTCCCCAATAGTAATATTTTATGTAACTCTAGTGCATTACCCAGAATATTGTTTGATGAATGAATGAACGAATGAATGAATGCTTTTTTTTCTATCTCACTGGATCTGTCTGGATATTAGAAATAATAACAGTGACATTGTTGATGCCATAGAACATAGAACAACATAACAAAGGGATTAAGGGTCCAAGATATTGCTTCCCATCCACCAGGGCTGGAGTCTTGCTCCACGACCTGTGAGCTGTGCGACTCTGGGCACATTACTTAGCCCTCTCTACAGCCTCCATTTCAATATTGGTGCAGTGGGGATAATCCAAGGACCCACCTCCTAGGACTGTTGTGAGAATTGAATAAGTGGCATTGGTGAAGCATTTGCAGCACCGCCTAGCATAAGAAAGTTCACCATTAATCATTAATAAAGTACTTCCTTTGTGCTGGACAATGAGATGAGTTTATCCCATCTCACCCAATCCTCATGATCACCCTACAGGGTCAGGACACAATTACATGCATTTTCAGACAGGGAGGGACACAGAGGCTCAGGGGGGTGAAATAAGCCCTATGAAGCACGTTGCATCACTGTACAGCAGAAAACCAATGTTGTTATTGTTGTTGTAGGTGGTGGCTCTGACCACAATCAGCATCCACCCAAGTCTTTTTTGTGAAACGAAGTCTTGCTCTGTTGCCCAGGCTGGAGTGCAGTGGTGCGATCTCGGCTTACTGCAGCCTCTGCCTCTCGGGTTCAAGTGATTCTCCTGACTCAGCCTCCCGAGTAGCTGGGACTACAGGCGCATCCTACCATGCCCAGCTAACTTTTTGTATTTTTAGTAGAGATGGAGTTTCACCATGTTAGCCAGGATGCTCTCAATCTCCTGACCTCATAGATCCGCCCACTTTGGCCTCCCAAAGTGCTGGGATAACAGGCATGAGCCACCGTGCTCGGCTGCGTCCACCCAAGTTTTCTATCAGTACCTGGTTCTGACTCTCACTCTGTCCAGTTCCCTGGGCCTCTCGCTCTGCTGCAGACCACATCTTACGTGACAATGCCACCCAGGCTACCCACACAAAAAAGCCCTACTATGTAACATGTGCTCATCCTCCACCAGCCCCCAGCTCAGTGCCTGGCACATAGTAGGCACATAATAAGCACATGCTTTACTACTGCTGACATCATAATTTATTAAGCACCTACTATGTGGCAGGAGCCAAGCCCATTAGAAATGTTGTCACAGACTTTTCCAAAACAACCTTGCAAAGGGGGTGTATCCTTCCCCATTTTACAGATGAGGAGACTGAGGCTTTGGAAACATATAGAGCTTAATGCCCATGTTGTTGTTGTTGTGTTATTGTTATTAGTGTTGCTATTCGTGGCTCCACTCAATTGCTCATCTTGTGTTTCGGAATCTGACCTCCACCTCTCTGCCCTGAAGCTTAGCTCATGCAGGAGCCCAGATCCCACCCTTATAATGGGCTACACACACATACACACACAAGCATGTGTGCTCACACAGACACACACATTCAAATGCACACACACACACTTCCTGCCTCCAATGGAGGAAGATATTTACAATCTCCAAACCCAAAAAGGATTGCTATCTAGCGTACTCAAGGAGCCCCTTCCTGCAAATCCAAAAAACAGCGACCCTGACAGGACAATGGGCAAATGATAAGAACAGGCAATTGACAGGAGGGAAACCCCCAAACCCAGGCATATGACAAATTGAAGATCAAAGAAATGCACATGAAAACCACAACCAGATGACATTCTACACCTTCTAGACTGTGGCAAGAACTAGAAAGCTGGATGCTTCCCAGGTTGGCTGGGTGGGAGCACAGGCACCTCATGCCATGCTGCTGGTACCTGCCAACCCCCTGTGATGGCTCCTGAGTGAATATCCAGGCAGTGCCCCACCTCCCGGGAAGGAAACACACAGGGAGGTGTCCATGTGCATTGTTTTTGGATATGTCTTCTTTCCCCAGAAGCAAATTCTCAACTGACGATTCTGGCAAAAGTGACTTATTAAGGAAGCATTTCAGGAAAAACTGGTGAGGGAGTGAGGAAGTGGGAGGAGGCCAGGCAGGGGTGCAGCATCCCACAGAGTCCTACAGAGGGTGGCCTTGGCTCACGCCCATCGAGGACCCTGGGAACAGTGCAGGTCACATTCCAGGAGTATTTGCATGCCTCCGCCCTGTCCTGGAGTGCGCATTCCCAACCGCTCCCAGCCTCTGAGGTCAGGTCAACAAAGAGCCGCAGGTGCTGGCTCTCAGGACCCTAATAGTGCTGTGGTACATTGAGAACATGGCTGCAAAGCGGCAACACATGTTTTGCAAGAATCCAGCCAAATAGCAAGACGCACATTGAACACATTAGAATGGCTCCATGGGAGAGGGGGTAGGAGGGGTCACGGGACTAGGAAATAGGGCTACTGGGAAATGAGCAGAGTGAAGAAAGAAAATACAAGTGCAGGGACTTCTGGGGGCCCCTGATGGAGAAGTGGAGGGATGCAGGGGTATAATTATGTCAACCCTCCCTCCTCTCCTGAGGTCCAGAAAACCCCAAAACAAACAAACAAACACCCCAATCCCTGCCTGGGGCTCATGCTTGGGTGGTGCCCAGCTCAGAGTCTTGGTTACTGAATCCCTGACCAAGCCACAGTGGCCAGGCAGGGGGCCAAACATGCAGCCCTCAGAGCTCCACCCATTTTCCCCCTTAGGCGGGAATGAACTTGGACCAGCCAACGGAAGTAACAACGTCAGCCCAGCCAGGAGAGGCTGTGCAAAGAGTCCTGGGCCCTAGTCCTTCCTTGTCGAGCCCAGCCCCTGCTGGGGGTGGGATGGTCACCAGGCAGATGGTTGTGTCCTGCCCACACCCCCGCTGCCGGACCCTTGCTGGGAAAGGGACAGGGCCTCAAGGTCACATCTGGCTCCTGCCATGCAGAACAAAAGCCTCCAATGGACATTATTGGCTTAAGTTTTATTAAACAAATACACATACAGTCCTCACTACAGTCCAGCCACTGTTCTAAGCACTGCTACTTATGAGAAAACAGGTACAGAGAAGGTAACTAACGTGTTCAAGGTCACACAGAGAGCTCAGGTAGGTAAAGTAGGTCCAATTAGCCATTCTCAAGGAATGCTCAGAGACAGGCTTCAAACCCAAACCCTGCTGAATTGACACGCTCACTCTCTTGGTCCACTGCTTCGCCTCCTCGGAACATTCCACAAAACTCTAGCTTTTGCCCCAGTGGAACCTCCCAAGGGCCCCCAGAAAATCAATCTGGCAAGACTCAGGGAGTGCATTTTACAGACGGAGCAAGGCAAGGCTCCGGGTCCCCTGCAATTTTCTCCCCCAGGTCCCTCTGCCTCTGGTTAATAGCCTGAATGTGAAATGCCTCCAATCTCAGTTACAGGAGAAGCCTTTGGAGGTGGGGATCATTCATTTATTAATCCATCCTCCAAGGACATGTGGAGCCTTCTGCGCCCCAGCGCTGGCGTGGCTGCTGGGATGCAGCACACCGTGGGTGAGAGCACACTTTTTCTCTCTGCAGCCTCCCCCTAACCCTGCAGGGTCACTGGTATCAGTCCCACTTTACCAGCGGGGATGTCTGAAGCACAGGCAGGGGAGCGAGTAGCTTGCCTCACACCTGCCTGGTTGGTTGATCGATGACAGTGTTAAGCAGGGATTGCAGGGCTGGAGGAGAGCGAGGTTGGGTGTTTACCCTCCAGCTCCTTCCCTGTAGGGTCTCCATGGGTCTAGTTGGCCACAGCTACACTCTCCAGGCACCAAGAACCACTGTTCCCTCTTGCCCCTCAGCCCAGGGACAGTGAGTTCTCCTTGCCATTACCAGGACTGGGATTCAAAACCCCAGTTCATATGGATCCAGGGCCTCACCTCCTCTGGCTGTTCCCCTGCCGGTGTGTGTCCTGTGAGCTCAGTGTACAGCAGGGCCGGGGACCACCTGGGCAGCAGATATTTACCTTCTGCTTCCTTGATTAAACCTCTTTGCCCAATGGGTTCCTTACGTCACAAAGCACTGGCTCCTTTTCTGCCCTGCTCTGTCTGTCCTTTGTCTCTTTCCCTGCTTCCACCTCTGTCCTGTTCTTACTGTCCTCTGTCTCATATCTGACTTGTTCTTTCTGCCTCTCTCTCTCCCCCAGTCTCTGTGTTTGCCTCGCTTTTTTCCTGGCCCTCTCCGTCTCTTCCATCTCTCTGCAGTCTCCCTGTCTTCTCGGTCTCCACCTCCTCTTTCGCTTCCCATGTTGCCTCCATCTCCTGCATGCCGGTCATGGGTCAGCCCTCCCCCTCTGACAGGCTTGGCTGCCCCTCACCTGCAACATTCCTCACCTGTGCACCTAGCCAGCCCAAGCTTCCAGCAGCCGCTCTGTCAATCTGCTGTCTCTTTCATTGCAGCCTACCACTAACCTCTTCCTGAAAGCAGGCCACAGGCCAAATGCAGGGGCTTTATCAGAGCCTGTGGGTGTAAGAGCCCATCAGGGAAACTGGAAACATTCCTCGCTCTGCAAATGACCATGTTTGGCCTGGCTCCTGTCCCCATCTCCTCCCCACATGACCCACCCTGACAGTCCAGCCGGATGGCTCAGACACCTCTCCTCCAATTCTGTCAGCCTCCAAAAGGAGCTGGGAGGCCCCTCGGAAGACCATCTCTTGTAGCAGGGAAAACTAAGGCCCAGAGAGTGCATGACGCTCTCTAAATCATAGAGAAGAGGGACTTGGTGTCTCTCGTTTATGGTGCATCCCCAGAGCCTAGAACTGTGCCTGGCACTTCCATAACTTGTGCCTCAGTGTGATCCACATAGACTGTTGCATAGATTTGCAAACAGGGACTCAGAGAGGTGAAGTGACTAGTCCAGATTCACACAGCCTTTAAGCATCAGCTCAGGATTTGAACCAAGGACATTTTGACCCCAAAGCACAAGATCACAGCCTCAACCAGCAGCTGAAATGGAATGAGGCGGGCCAGTCACCACTCTTGCCCTCAAAAATGTCTCTCCTGAGCAGCATACCAGCCTCCCCCAGGCCTGGACGACTGTAGGTGCTGATGTCTTTGCCTGCTGCCAGTTTCTGGGCCGGTCCGTTCACCAGGTCTCCTACCCTCCAGGGCAGAGAGAAGGGGCCTCTCATTTCCCAAGGATGGCTCCAGAGACACCTCCAGATCCCTGTATCCCCAGGCTCTGAGAGACGCGGGAACCTGGAAACCACACAGTGCCTGCAGATGTTCCAGCCACAGGCCTGGCTGCCAGCCCCAGGACAGAATTAGCTCTGTGTCAGGAGAGAATTTCCTCCCTGGTCCCACGCCCACGTGGGAGCTCGCACTGAGTCACTGCAGCAGAGCAGAGCGGCACGGGCTGCCTAACAGACTGTCCCATTTTCTTTAGGGTTTGGAAGGAGCCATGACAGAGCTTAGGACTCCATAAGAATGGGCAAAAACAAGGAGCTTATGCCCCTGAACCCAGACAGCCCACCTGCTTAGAGGCCAGGAAAAGCAGCTGATGAGCACACGGATGCAGGGAGACCCCCCCGCCTCCGCCGCCAAAATATTCACGCCACTGCCTGGCATCCTCCCATTAGAACACTACTCCTTGCGCCTTAAAAGCGTTTCCTTCCTCCCCGGGGATCTCTGTCTCCAGATCCCTGTCTGTTCAGTGCCCTACAGGCTGACCTGCTTGAAAATCTCAATAGGCTGTTTGCCCTCTGACCTCTGGTTTGATCCACAACTGCAGGCATGGAGCGTGCGGTTGGGTGCAAACCCTCCAGCTCCCTCCCTGTCAGGGGTGTGCGGGTTGGCCACAGCCACACTCCTTGGGTGCCTTAACTACCGCCTGCTCCAGCCCCTCAGTCTAGGAACAGTGAGTTCTCGCCTTCACTGGACCCGGAGCGTGGTAGGGATCCCTTGTACTGTCTGCCCTTTCGTCAGTCCTCCCCTAAGTTCTCATTAATCACCTCATTCGAGTGGGTCGTCCATCTCCTGCCAACACTCTGACTCAGAAACAAGACTCTCCACACTTTCCCCTCCCTCCCTACCCACACATCTATCAACAAGTTCTTCCCATTTTGTCTTCCCAACAACTCACAGCTGTGAGCATCACCTCTGCTTACCTGTGTGGCTACCAGGGGCTCCTAACTGGTTAGAAACCTATCTACCTAGTACACAGACCATTTTATTCCTAGTAGACAAATCTTTTCAAGAAGCAAACCGCATCATGTTACTCCTTGCTGAAAACCTCTCAGTACCTCCTTGTTCTTAGAATCAAGACCAATGCCCTACTATGGGCTGAGCAATCTAGACCCTGCCTACCTGAGGACTGAGCTGAGGCTCGACCCCAGACCCAGACCAAACTCCGACCAAGTTCCATGAGAACACGCCCTTGCAAACTCAGCCTCATTATCTTATTGGACACCTAGCTGCTCTTGTAACCATCTCCCCAGCAGCCACTCCTAGCCACAGAAGGTCCCCAGCAAGCGCATTTGATGGACATCTGTCCTTCCAGGCCAGGAAGCCCCTGTAGCCCCCAATAATGGGTCCCGTGCACAAGCCCTAAGTATCTTCCCAGCCACCCAGCTTGTGCCTCTCCCCATAAACACTGCCCCAGGCCCTGGAGCTAGCCTGTAAACAAATTTTCTCCCCTGCGCATATCCCACTGGACTGGGAGGTCCAGCACCATATTTAGTTAATCCCCTGACGTCAGCCTTGGGTTCACTCATGCAAACAATCCCCAAGCTATGAACACATTGTAGCTAAAGGGTGGCTGGTGCTGGGAGTGCTTACAGCTTGCTCAGGATGTGGTCAAGAAGGCAGCTGGGGTGAGTTGACTTCTGCCCATGCTGGGAGCCAGCCTGTGGCATGCACTTGGTGTGCTGTTCTGAGTGTGGGCTTGGAATCTCGACTCTGGGAGGTGGCGGAGGCCCCGCATGCCTCCAGAAGCGCCCCCTGAGAAGTCGCTGTTCTCATACAACCAGGTCAGCACAGCTCACCCTCTGCCCTTGCTTCTTTTCTCTGGCACCCCGAGATACCTGAAAAGTGGCAACCCAAGGAACTTCCCCAGCCACAGGGTCCCAATCTGCCGGCAGGTGGGGAGGAGGGCGAGGAAGTGGAGAACCCAGACTCATCCGCTCTGGAGCCCTTGTGTTTAAGTCCCACGCCTCGCTCCTTCCTTTCTGTGGCTCTGGTGGGCTGGATGAGGAAGCCATGGCTTCTGCCATTCCCAGCCTCAGCTCAGCCTCCCACCTCCCCAGCATCCCTACATCCTCTGCAAGAGGCTCAGCAAAGCGTGTTTCACTGTATTCAAGTCCCTCAGTTGAAACCAAGCTATTGTCTGGCCTCAGTCGGGCCAGGGCGTTAACACCTAACAAGGAGGTGGCCCTGGCTGGGTGACCTGGACCCGCTCTCCACACGTCCAAGTCTGTTTTTCCACTTCTGGGGCATGTGGACCACCCACCATACCATGAACGTGAAGGAGAATAACCTCTGTGGCACACCTAGAAAAACAGCCAGCCCTTCGTCAGGTCACAAACAATGCCAATTGCCCATTATTCTCATTTCACAGATGAGAAAACTGAGATTCAGATTCAGTGAAGTGACTGAGTGAGCACGTGGGTAGAATCAGGAGCTCCAGGCTGGGCTTCCAGCTTCTCCTCCCTTGGTTGTCCATGGAATCGTGTCACATATCATCTGGAAGTAGGTTTCAGTTCTAGCTCTAGCACTTCCTGGCTGTGTGACCTCATATAGGTTACTTACCTCTCTGAGCCTCAGGAGCCTCATCTGTAGCATCCGTCTCAAGGATTTGTGAGGATTCAATGAAACAAGGCTGATAAAGTGCTTGTCACCACCACAGCCACTGCATTAATAGGGAAAGGGGATTTCTTTCACAGGGTGAAACTGAAATGTGTTTCTACTGCTCCCTCAGTGAAGTCCACTGTTTTAGGGTCCCAGGAGAATTTGTCAGGGCACAAGCCCCTTCCCAGCTCTCTCTTCTGCTCATCCCCTGAGCACATCTGGTACAGGGTAGCCCTGCCCGGACCTCTCGCTGGCCACTCAACAGCCTGTTCCCTGCAGGCCACCTCCTTCTGGAGACTTCCTGCCCCCACCTTGACTGTTCCCCTCCAGGGCTCCCTTCACTGTAGGAAGTGTGCTCAGCATGGGCCCGGGGAGCTGGGAATGAGGTTTGGCACCTTTTCTTGGGAGAGGTCAGAAAATAGAGGTTCTATTGGAGGGTGAGGACGGGCAAGGCAGGGGCCCCTCCAGACAGGCTGACTCAAATCCCTCAGGAGGCTGAGAAGCTTCCGACAAGACAATCTTGACGTTGGGCTCAGCTCTGAAGGCCAAAGATTCTTCCTTCCAATCCTCTAATCCTCCTGTTTCCCTTCCTCCATCCTTCCAAGAAATAGTCATTAAATACCTATTATGAGCCAGGCCTGGATCTGAGTACTGGGGTTGCAGCAGGGAACAAACTAGACACATCCCTGCCCTTGGAGTAGAGGGGTAGTCAGGGGTGACAGATGCTAAACAGTCAAGTAAACAAATACATAATAAGGAAGGCAAACACATCTGGAGCCAGATTGCCTGGGTTTGAATCCCAGCTCTGCTGTGTGACCATGGGCAAGTCATCACACCTCTCTGTGCCTCAGTTCCCTCATCTGGAAAATAGGAGTGATCATTGCTCCTCCCTCACAGAGTTGTTACAAGGATTAAATATTGGTAATGGGTTTATGTTGGTAACATTTTAGAAGCATGCCTGGTTCATCGGAAGCTCTATGTAAATACTGAAAACATACAATGGATATAATAGCAGGCAGTGATTTGTGCTGTGAATAAAATACAAAGAGGGTCATCTTCTCAGAGAGGCTTCTTGGAGCGCTCTCCCTAAAATAGAATTCCCCTCCCCCAGCATTTATGCCCTGTTCCACCTTTGAATGGAGACCTGAATACACAGAAAGGGAGACATGGGCTGGTGTTGTGGAAGAGCGTGGTAGGCAGTGGGAACAGCAGCTGCAAAGGGAGGAGGATCGCTTGAGCCCAGCAGCTTAGGGCTGCAGTGAGCTATGATTGCACCACTACACTCCAACCTGGGTAACAGGGTGAGACCTCCATCCCCCCCCCAAAAAAAAAAAAAAGCCAGTAGTGGACAACGTCTAAGGGTCCCACTCCTTGCCAAATGCTGTGGGAGTAAGATGGCCCAGTCACTGCCTTCATGTAGAGAAAGTGGGTGCAGGAACAGATCGTGGCACAGTCAGTATTCCGAGATGTCACCTAAATGCCAGGCTTCCAGCAAACTGGCCATGCTGGGCTTGCATTACAGAACAGGGTTGTCCACAGTCCCCACCCCTCCCTATCATCCCCTGGGGTAATAAGCCAGTTGCAATTTGCCATCAAGTTTGTCCAGGGTCTCTGCTGTGGCAGAAATAAGTGCAATCCAGTGAGAGAAAGAGGAACCAAGTCATTCTCACTTTCAGCTTTCATAGGAGAGCACATATTTCTTTGTAGACATGAAAAATGGTCATAAATGGGTCACTTGGGTCTCCTGCCCGGCCCTGTTGGTCACTGAGTGTGTGGCCCTGGCTCTGCACAAAGTAAAGAGAAAGAGCTGGGGAAATCAGGGGATGCTTCCTGGAGGAGGTGGCATTTAAGCTGAGCTTTGGAGGGTATGAAGCCTTTGCCAGATGGAGCAGCCGAGGGAAATGACATACCTGCAGAGGAACAGAGGCTTGATAAAGTGTGGATAGGGAGTGTGTGTGTGTGTGTGTGTGTGTGTGTGTTGGGGGAGGGGAGAAGGTAGGAGATGTGGCTAAGGAAAGAAGAGGGTTTCAGATTGTGAGATCCCTGCAAGCCATCAACTTTATCCTATGGGCAATAGGGAGCCATGGATGGTTTTAAGCAGAGGGTGCCATCTTTCTAAAAAGAGTCCAGCTTCTAACCTGGGTGGCTGATGTGGGGGCTGTGTTGGAAGAGGAGAGGCTGGAGGCAGGAGAATAGCAAGAGGCCTGGTGAACTGAGGACCCTTCTGCCAGTTCCAGGCCGACCCAGAAAGTGCAGTTTTTGGAGGCTCCAGGCATCAGGATGTCCCATCAGAGAGCCAGGAAGCCAAGCAATCTCTTTATTTTTCTTGAGGATTTTTCCTCAGCCCACAGGGACTGGTTTGCTTCCAGAGCCATTTCCATGGCAACCACCAATGCTCCAAGAAAGGTCTTGAGTGAGCAGAGGAGTGAGGACCAGAGATACTCAGATGGGTCTTCACGGGAAAAGCCAGGTCACAGAGAGGGGCCCATGCTGTCCAGTCCTAGGGGCTAAGAGCCATCTTCCCCCGGAGTCCATGATGCCACAGATAAGCTATGGTTGCCATGGTAACACCAAGTCCCCCATCCCTGGGCCTCATGGACCCAGGGCCTTTCAGCAGGGGGGTAGGCAGAGACAGGAGGGAGGCAGTGCTGAGGGGCAGCCAGAACCTGCAGCTCACCAGGGAGGCACATCCCAGGACACATGTGTGAGGCAGGTAAGTTCGAAGACCGCCCCCCCACCCCCTGCCCAGGAGATGAGCAAGGTGCAGATGAAGGAGCAGTCAGCAGTCTCTGGGGTCTGGTGTTGGGGTTCTGGAAAGGCATCCCCCACTGCAAATTGAGGCCAGATACACGCTGCTGCTATGCCTTCAATTCCACCATCAGGGTCCTGCTTTCACCTTTCCCCCGGTGAACTGAAGTCAATGTCGTGATGACGATGGAGAAGCAGAGGCCCACACACAAAGAGGAAGGAGGTTTTTGGCCACAGTTATACAGCAAAATGGCATCAGGACTGGGGCTCAGATGCCAAAACCATTCCTACTATGTCAGATCCACTTAGTGGTTGACATGAATGTGTGTATGTGTGCGTGTGAGATATTAACACTTAAAAGTGCTAGGGAGACCGGGCACGGTGGCTCATGCCCGTAATCTCAGCACTTTGGGAGGCTGAGGCAGGAGGGTCACTTGTAGCCAGGAGTTCAACACCAGCTTGGGCATCATAGAGAGACCCTGTGTCTAGGGGAAAAAATTTTAATTTAAAAATTTAGCCAAGTGTGGTGACACACACCTTGTAGTCCCAGCTACTCAGGAGGCTAAGGTGGGAGGATTGCTTGAACCTAGAAAGTCAAGGCTGCAGTGAGCTATGATTGCACCACTGCACTCCAGCCTGGGTGACAGAGCAAGACCTTGCCTCCTAAAAAGAAAAAATGTGCCAGGGAAAGGATGCTAAGGGGAAAAGGCAGCACAGAGGGGGAGAGCTGGTGGAGACAAGAGGCAACAGGAGGAAGGGTGGGCCACTGAGCATGGGCATTAGCCTCCCTTCCCCTTGGACAACCCAAGTGAGGTCAGCGACCCAAGGCCACTGACCCAGGACAGGGCTGCAGGACTCATGGGAAGCCCCAGGCTAGGGGCACGGAGGGACTGCTGGGGGGACCTCAGAGGCCAAGTCCTTCCCAACCAACTTGCTCCCTTTGCTTAAGGAGCCCAGTACCCCTGAGCATGGTTCAAAGCACCTGGGCCTCTGCTCTTGCAGGTCCCTCTGCCTGGGGTGTGCTTTTCACAAGCATCCCCTTGCTTCTCCCAGCCTCACGTGCACAAATCCAGGCAGAGTAAACAGCAAGGTGACAAGAGGAAGGAGACCCATCCTGTTACGTGCCAGGCACCTAGCTGTGAGCCTGACACCCCCTCATCTCCTGGTGTCCTGACAACCCGTCTTTCCCCTGGCCTGAGGACATTACCCCCATTTCACAGATGTTGAAGCTGAGGTTCTGCAAGGAACCAGATCAGGATCGCCACCCAGTGCCTGGTGGAGCCAGGACTTGAACTCAGATCTGTGGGAACCCAAGGCATCTATGCCCTTATCACAGCACTTCCAAGCATCGTGGATTGGCTGACAGGCCCCTTTCACCACAAGACTGTGAAACGTGTCCAGGCAGCGTTCCTTCCTCTCCCTAGGACTTCCCTTATATCCTACCAGCATGGCTTCTCCATGGGGAAGAGCCCTCACCAATGCCTGTCACGGGGTCCTGGGGTGCAGCTCTGGGGTGACAGGAACCAAAACTGAGAGTCTGGGGCTGATGGAATCCACCCCCTGCTTATTAGGCACTGATGGTATACTCAGTGCCTCCACTCACAACAAACCTTCAAGGTAGATATTTTCATTCCCATTTTTCAGATGTGGAAATCAAGCCATAGAGAAGCAAGGGCACTGGCTTAAGATCTCACAGTAGGAAGGGGCAGAGGAGAGATTTGAATCTGCACTATCCTGACTCTGGAGTCCAGGTCTTCAGTGACGGTCACTGTCCTTTATGTTCTGTGGCTTGCCTGCTGCACGCGGGGCCCTGTGATCTCATATTAGTTGTCCCCACCTGTGCATCTGTCCGCACCTTGCACATTCACAATGCTACCTCATTGACTTGGGGTACTCAGAGACTCCAAATCACCCCCCTCTGCACAGTCTCCACAGGCTGGCCAGACTCCCAGGGCAGGGGGGCTGTAGAGGCCTGTCTAGCCACATGGAGCTTTGAAAAATCCCAGAGCCCTGAGCTGCCCCAGGGTCCTCCTGCCTAGGCTGCCAGCCCTGAGCACAGAGGCCTTGGAGTGCTCAGGCAGGCTCTGGCCCCTTGGAATTCCCTGGCTCCAGTCCAGGCAGCTGACAAATGGACTGGCACCACTGCCAGCAATCACGACGGTGGAGTATGAGATCCCACCCTGTTCCCAGGCACAGGGAAGGAGGGGCAGGCTGCCCTTCCTTTTGACCCTGTCACCAGGCTGTCACCTCTCCCAAGGCAAAGCCCAAGCCTTGACCTAGGAGGGGTCTTGCTGGAAAAATTGCCCCCACTCTACCCCACCCCACCTTCCATGGAAAACAAAAAGCTGCTTGAAGACCAGAGGAAATTCTAGAATCCTAAAAGTCATTGCTGGAGAGGCTTTAGGCTCAAGGGGTCTCGCACCCTCATCTTACAGGAAAAGGGAAGTGGCTCAGTGCAGCTGAGAGCTTAAGCCTCGCTCAGTTACAGCAAATCCACATGTGAATCCCAGCTTGGCCCTTCCCATGCTATGTAGTCTTGGGTTACTAAATCACAGACTCCTCATCTGTAAAGGGGGCCAATGTAAAGATTTCATGAGATCATATATGTAGGGTGCATAGGGTGACAAGTTGTCCTGGTTTGCCAGACACCAAGGGGTGTCCTGGGATGCAGAATGTAAAGTGCTCAAACTGGAATGTCCCAGCCAATCAGGGCCCGCCGGTCACTCTATGAACATGAAGAGACTGGCTCAAACAAACGTGCCCTTTGGCTGTTATGTTTAAAGAGAGCTATGTCTGGAGTCAGCTATCAGTGAGTTTGAAACCCCCACCAGTAGAACTTCTAGAAAGACTTGTCAAGTCATTGGAAAGATCTTCCTTTTTTTCGCTACACTGACCTTGAGCAACCTGCCACATTCATGTCAGTGTTGGTATAGGCCCCTGGAGTCACACAGGAGGAGCCAGCCACCTCCCTCCCCAGGCAGCAGCCACTTCCTCCCTTTAATCTCAGCCAGCACTTCCTCTGCATCATTCTTAACCCCTTGCCAGCCGACCCCCACCAGGCCAACTGAGCTGCTCTCCTGGGTTGGGGAGGGGTGCCACAATACGGTTTTGCTGCAGGCTTGTCGATTTTTTATTTTTGTTCACTTACATATTGGCGTGATGCAGCTGTGGATGGTGGGAGGTTCAAAAGAGGCTCACTTATACAGGGAACATAAAGTGAAAGAAGGAAGGGAAACATGTGTAGAGACAGAAAATGGAGCCACGGCTAAGGGTGAAATGCAGGGGATACAAAATGTCCTAGACGCTGACAGTGGCTGGGCCATACACTGGACCCCCAGCTTCCTGAAAGGGGGACCCAGTTACATGAGTCACATGCTCCTTGCTAAAACTAAACCCACTCAGGGGAATGGCAAGGCCTCCTGATGCTAGGAGCAGAAGGACTGCCTCCAGAAGCCTGTGGAGAGAAGACATGGGGGGATCTGATCACGGAACCGGGCCTCCAGTTCCTGAATGTTTTAAGGGAGGCTCCAAACACTCACTGACGGACAGCACTGCCCCAAACTGCAATTCAGTAAAAGCTGCTTTTCCTAGATGTAACTGTGAGTTTCAGTCTACACATCCAGGTGTATGCACTGCTGGTGTAATCCAAAGAATTTTCTAGAATATCTGAGAAGGGGCCTGAACTGTGGCCTTTAAGTCACTCTCCCTGATGTTTTTTCAGAACTGAAGCCTTGGTAGCAGTAGCAGTGATAAGTGGGACACTACTCTTTCATTCTTCCCCCTCCCTTTTTAAGATTTTATTATTTTAATTTTTGGAGATGAGGTCTTGCTATATTGCCCAAGCTGGTCTTGAATTTCTGGCCTCAAGCTATCCTCCCACTTTGCTTCCCAAAGTGCTGGGCTTACCACCATGTTCCATCATGCCCAGCCAGAGGGACATCATTCTCCATGGCCCAGACTCGAACACAGCCTTTTTTTTTTTTTTTTTTTTTTTTTTGAGATGGAGTTTTGCTCTTGTTGCCCAGGCTGGAGTGCAATGGCACAATCTCAGCTCACCGCAACGTCCACCTCCCAGGTTCAATAGATTCTCCTGCCTCAGCCTCCCAAGTAGCTGAGATTACAAGTGTGTGCCACCACATCCAGCTGATTTTTTATTTTTAGTAGAGATGGGGTTTCTCCATGTTGGTCAGGCTGGTCTCAGGTGATCCACCCACCTCGGCCTCCCTAAGTGCTGGGATTACAGGCGCGAGCCACTGCACCCAGCCCGAACACAGTCTTTCTCCACACCCGCCGGGGGTGGGCCTGGGGCATCCTTACACTCACCTATCTGTGAACATAGTTTATGAAACAAACAATCCTGACAAGGACACACTTGATACATAGGTGGAGTGACCCTCCATCTTGGCTTGCCCACGACAATCCCTATTTATGCTTCTTCTCATGCTCCTTTCATTCTCAAAGTGCCCCAGTCTGGACAATAAATCCTACAGTTTCCCTACTCGTAGATCACTCCCTCCTCTGGCCTAGAAGCTCCTGTGTACTAGCCTTGCCCACCTACTTGTGCCAGGCCCTAAGCTAAGCACATGTCCTGTGTCATTAAATTCCCATAAGAGTCCTGTGAGGCAGGTACCACCATGATCCCCATTTGACAGATGAGAAAATGGAGACTCAGAAAGGCTGCGGCTGCTGTTTCAGGAGGTAGCCATGTGCCAGGAACTTTCCAGGATTTAAACACCAGCTGGTTCTGCACAGATGGCTACTTTCACTACCTCTATTTTCCAGATGCAAAGACTGAGCCTTAGTTCACTGATAAGAGGGTGGCTTACCAAAGCCCCTATGGTTTCAGCCAGGAAAGGACCACAGAATGTTCAAATTTCAGAGTCAGCTTCCTTCAATCCAGGCTCATGAGCTGTGGGTCCCTGGGCAAGTGACATGGCCTCTCTGAGCCTTGATTTATCTCATCGGTAAAATGAGGATGAATCTTGCTGCTTACTATTGGGTGAGTGAGGAGCAGATGCAGGACCGGCATTTGGACCCTGCACCTCAGCCCAGCTCTTACAGCTCTAAGAGGAGGGGATGTGTTCCCCCCAGGAAGTTCACAATCCTCAGCAGAACCAGTGCATACTTCATGGAGTCACTGCAAAATGAAAATGCAGCCCCTTATTCAAAAATTACTGAGAATTCAGGACGGCAACTGCCAAGTGTTAAACCAAGCACAGGCCTTCTGCCTTCTGAGCCCTGTGTGGCTCAGACCAGTGGGTCACCAGCCTGAGATGCTGGCCCTGCCCCTCAGCTCTAGGGAATTTGAGGGAAGAGCCCTCTTCACTTCAGGCCCCAGCAGGGCAGGGGCTTGGTGGGGTGGGTAATCTTAGGAGGGAGGAAGGAGCAGCACAGCCAAGAAAGAGCAGAGGAACAGAGGATGACACCTCCTCAACGTAGACAGAAAGAGAGGGGGAGGAGGGGCAGGGAGAGGAAAGCCAGCAGGAAGAGGAGAGACGCACAGGGACTGGAAAAAGGCAGACGGAGCGGCCAGGGCAAAGCTGCAAAGTGGCAGAAGAAAGACGAAGGCAGGGCGAAGAAAGTCCCCAGGAAGAGAGACCTAGAGGCAAGAGGAAAGGGACAAGGCTAAAAGGAGTCTTCTGCCAACCTCTGAGAAGGTTTAACAAGACCCAATGGAGCCACCCGGTGTGGGCAGGGAGGGGCCCCATGAATAGCTGTCCTCCTGGGGTGAGGGCCATTTGCTGTTGCATTTGCATACATTTAAAAGCACAGGAAAGGCAGTGCTGGGGATTTCCAAAATTCCCAAAGATCGGGAGCTACGGGCAAGGTGTCAGCCCCATAGCAGAAATGGGTGGGGCTTTTGCTTTGGGATGGAAAGCCACACCCACTGGTTGGAATCGCCAACGGAAGCTCAATCACAACTCACTCAACCTCCCTGGGCTCAAGTGATCCTCCCACTTCAGCCTCCTGAGTAGCTAGGACTACTACAGGCATACACCACCACACCCCACTAATTATTTTTGTATTTTGTAGAGATGAGGTTTCGCCATGTTGGCCAGGCTGGTCTCCAACTCCTGGACTCAAGTGATCCACCCACCTCAGCCTTCCAAAGGGCTGGGATTACAGGCATGAACCACTGCACCCAGCCTCAATGTCATTGGTTGATTTTAACAGGAAAAGGTGTGATTTAACACGCAGCCTGTTTGGTGGTGGGCTGGAGGCAGTGTTTGGGAAGGTCCTGGCAGACACAAGATGAGCTAAAAGCCATCCCAGGCAGTTCTCTTCATTGAGCATGGGTTTCAGTCATTATCTGCTCTAGAGGTTCTCTTCATCCATGGTTATTAGCGTCAAGGAGAGCCCAAAGAACGCATTGTTTTCCCTACAAACATTTCACCAAGAGCTCAAGGGTACTCTTGGAATGAGATGGCAGGTCCACTATGAGACATAGGTATTGACTACCCATGGCCTCAGGAGGCCACCAGGAGTGCATCACAGTCACGAGGATGATGTGGACACTGGAGGGAGGGGGGGCTCTGTGTAAACCCCACAGGACTCACTCAGCTGGTTCAAAGTGGGCCAAAGGTGGCCTCATTCTGACATCAAGGAAAGCCGTAGTCAGCTGGACAATAAATCCAGCTAGTTTGAAAACCCCAAATATGCTTATGTCACAGTCAAGGAGAAAATAGGAATGAAAACCAGGGGCCTTAGAGTTTACAACACACATACTATTCACATAATAACACTGTTAGCCTAATGGCCATCCATCCACAATTCTAATAGGCTTTTTGAATTTAAATTGCTGACCAGGCATCACAACTCCATCTAACTGGTGATGTTCAAACCATCTAGAACTATAGAAAGATTAGAATGAAAAATCTTGCTCCTACCTGCCACCATCCATCCAGTTTCCACTGTACCCACCTCCCCATGTTAGTTCCTCATGTCTCCTTCCAGAGTTTCTCTGAGGAAATACATTCTCTTTTCATCTCATTTCTCTCGTTTTGCATAAATGGTAGTATACTAAACACACTATTTTGCAACTGGCCTTTCTTGCCTAACAATATCTCTTGGTGATGATTTCTTATTAGTATATTCATATGTACAAAGCATCTTATCCTTTTTGATAGCTGCATAGCATTCCATTGGTAGATTTGCCAGCATTTAATTAACTAGTCCCAGGGATGGGCACTGGAGTTGCTTCCAGTTTCTTGCTGTTGCAATGTTATAATAAATCATTGTGTGTGTTACAATGTTACCATTAACTACATATGTGTATCATTTCCCACATATTCTTAATAGAGTCTGGAGTTCTCAAGCCCTGGTCTTTTATAATGAGCAAATGGGCTTTCAGCACTCCCTTTGCACTGACTGTGCTGTGTTTTGATCCATCAAGAATATCCTTCAGAGCCACTTAGACCTTCAGTCCCCATAGAACCTGGGCCATGTCTTTAGCACGAAGTCTGTCTCGTGGGAAGTCAGAGAACTTTGGTTCTTATTCTAGCTGTACTGGCGGTTCCAACTCCCTGTCCTCAGTTTCCACATTTATCAAAGGGAAATGACAATTGTTTGCAGGGTCACTGTGGGGATCAGGGATCAGAGAGAATTCTGTGGATACCTGACAGTATCCACAGTGTGAGGGAGATTTCTGCCTGAGGCCTCCTTGTCACCCCAGAGGGCAGATCTGTACTCTGTGGGTTCCCAGAGAAGATGCCAGTCAGGCTGGAGGACGGAGTCTCCGCAGAAAACAGAGCAGCCACCCGCCAATGGCAGGTTTCCAGTGTGGTCCCTGACCCCATAGCATCCGGAGCCTAAGCCCGCAAGGAGCCATGTTCTGGAGGTGGCTTTGGTGGCCCTAAGCAGCCCTGAGAACTGCCAAGTTGAAGCTGCTTTTATTCTGTTTTAAAATAAAACAGTGATCACATTCCCAAGGTGTGGAGACACCCCTCCCCTCCAGGAATTAGTCTCAGCTTTCCCAGCCACTCAGGAAAGAATCCAAAGGAATTTTCCACCCGTGGCTTATGCAGAGCAAATCCTGGTGGGCAACAGGGTGCCCACCTCACTTCCAGGCAAGAGTCCTCATCTCCCTCTTTGTAGCACTCACATCTTCCCAACTTGCCTCCCCTAGGGCTCCAAGGTGCTGACAAAGAGCCTTTGTCTGCCTCTTCCTGGCCTCCATGCCCTTTGCCAAGAACCCTGGCCATGACGTCTCTGCTGAAGCAGGTTTCCAAGGCTCATTTTGTAACCATGAGCAGAGATCTTTGAAACCGCCGCCTCACTGAGCCATGAGAACCATCACTGTCAACCCTCAGGGTCCTCTCCATCCCTTACTTTGCCCCAGCCTCCCAACAACATTGAGGACCGCCCCTACCTCACAGGTGAGTAAACTGAAACTCAGAGAGGTCAAGCAACTTGCCCAAGATCACACAGCTAGAAAATGGAGGAGCTAGGACTTCAACCCAAAAGCCATATTCAATGTGTGATGGTTAAGGGTATAGGTTCTGAAGCCAGACCACCTGAGTTCAAAAGCCAGCTCTGTCATTTACTACCTGTAAGACCTCTTTGTTGCTTAAATTCTTTCCTCAGTTTCCCAATCTGTAAAACGGAGCAATACATGCCTCACAAAGTACATACCTCATAAATAGTATATACCTTATAAAGTTAGTATTAGGATATAAGAGAAGGAATATAAACAGCTAGAACAATAATACGTGGCCCATGGTAAGTTCTCAGTATATTATCCATTGTTATTATTGTTGCTGTTGTTGAGTATAATTATGAACCTTACCATTATATGACTTGGCCTCAGACATAAATGTGGCATGATTGTAAGGGAGTATGGTTTAAAAACAAAACAAAAACCTCCTCTCAGAATTTCTTTCACACTGAGGTATAAATATCTGATGACATATTACACATTTCTCATTCTTCCATTCAATAAACCTTACTGAGCACATATTACCTGCCAGGTGTCAGGCTGGGAGATAGAATACAAAGATATAGTTCCCACTCCCAAGAAACCCAAAGCCAGGTAAGGGCGACAGACGATGAGTAAGTCATGACGGAGTAAGCCCAGGGCCAGGGGGACCTGTCGGCATAGTATCAACTCCAGCTGCCAAGTCAGGGAAGGCTGCCTGGACACAGTGAAATTTGAAGGACAAGCAGGAGTTGGCCAGTGGGCACCCCAGGCTGAAGTAACTTCAGAGGCACAAAAGCATTGCACTTTCACATGATACAGCTGGAGAAGAAGGTTGTGAACTGAGTTGGGATTTAAAGCTGTGATGGTGGAAACTCAGGTACTGTGTGGAGTAGAGGTAGAGTTTCAGACAGAACATATGGACCCTGGGGTCTCTAAAATCCCAACGGGGTGGCATGACTAGGGGATGAAGTCCTGAGCTTCCCTCCCCAAGCCCTGGGAGGTATGAGCCAGGTAAGGGGTGCTTTCTCCTGAGCGCCAGCAGGAATCCCAACCCACTCCAAGGATCCGGGACTCAGATTTAACATCCCACATTGTGGGAATACTTCTCCCCTACATTTAGAAAGAGCCAAAAGTGCCAGTCCACCTCCCAAGCCCTTCATATAACATATACCTGATTACCCAAAAGCAAAGATTTATCCTTCCTTCCCTCCTTCCATCTTCCCCTCAGCCTCTTCCTCCTCCATGTCTCCTTCCGTGGGTAGAATGACAAACACCTGTTCCACTTTGGCCTTCCTCTCCCCAGCTCCCACCCTCCAGGAACCTGAGCCAGCAGCTTAGGACAAACCAGGTCCTCAGGTCACACCCACATCCACACTGGCTCCACCCACCCTCCTGCTCATTCATTCGCTCTACAAGAGGAATAGAAACTGGACCCCAGAAACTCCAGCACAGCCATATTCAAAGAAACACGGTCCAGCAGCCAAAAGTGCTTGTAGACCTTTGAAATTTTTACTGCCGCTTCTCAAAGAACAACAGGATGGTATTGTAGTGGATGTTTTTGGCGCCCATTCTGGGTCCTCTTCACTAGCAGGGTCCCCCATCTGCCAGCTGGAGGGAATATTAGATGCTAACAGCTCACAGCTGCCCTCTCCTCCTAAGAATTGCCCTCAGCAGAGCAGGAGCTGCCTCTCCCTGGCTGCCACAGGGCACAGTGCTCACTCCAGAGGTCCCCGTGGGATCAGACTGAAGCTAGTCTCACCTGAGGCCATATCCTCACTAACACCTTCCCTCATTCCCCTTCTCCTGAGAGCAGAGCTTGGACTGGAGGAGACAAGTGAGGCACTTGCCTTGAGTGCAAACTTAGGGAGGAGGGTTGCCAAAAACCTCACTCATCCAAAAAATAATAATGTAATGCAACATTTTTTCAAAATCAAATTTACAGCTATGCAGGAGGCTAAGGTGGGCAGATCAATTGAGCCCAGGAGGTCAAGGCTGCAGTGAGCTATGATCATACCACTGTACTCCAGCCTGGGTGACAGAGTGAGACCCTGTCTCCAAAAACAAAATAATAAATAAATAATAAAAATTAATGCAAAATATTGCATGATGAGCAAAACATCAAAATAAAGATGGGATCCCATCCTGCACTTTCATGTGCCTGCGTCACTCACCACCCCCTAACTTTGACTCTGCCGGAGAGCACACCCTAACACAGAATGTGCACCCAAATCCCTGTCTCAGGCTCTGCTTCAGGGAAACCCAATCTGAGACAGGATCCAGATCAGAACCCACTGCAGGGGTTCTTAGAATGTACTTTGACTCATTCCTCTCCTCTGTATTCCCGGATCTAAGAGACCCTGATGCCCTTCCCTAGCTCCTCCCGACACAGCCCCCTTCCAGCCAAGGCTCTCTCTCTGCTCACTGCCCTGACTGAACCGGGAATTGAGCACATATGGTGATACAGTTTGAATATCTGTCCCTCCAAATCTCATGTTAAAATCTGATCTCCAGTGTTGGAGGTAGGGCCTAAGGG
The DNA here is from genome assembly GCF_009828535.3 of Hylobates moloch. NCBI lineage: Eukaryota > Metazoa > Chordata > Mammalia > Primates > Hylobatidae > Hylobates > Hylobates moloch. The sequence continues at coordinate 24,669,423 of NW_026652287.1, read as the reverse complement.
CAGTGTCTGGGTCATAGGGGTGGATCCCTCCTGACGGTCTTGGTGCTATCCTCCAAGTAATGAGTGAGTTGTCTATTAGTTCCCACAAGAATTAATTGTTTAAAAGGAAGAGGTTGAGGGGAAGGTGGAAGAAGAAGGGAGGGGAGAAAGGATAAATCTTTGCTTTTGGGTAATCAGGCATGTTACATGAGGGGCTTGGGAGGTGGGCTGGCACTTTTGGCTCTTTCTAAATGTGGAGGGAAAAGTGGTCACAGTCTGAGGGCTGGGATGTTAATTCTGAGTCCTGGATCCCTGGAACGGGTTGGAACTCCTGCTGGAGCTCAGGAGAAAGCACCCCTTACCTGGCTCATACCTCCCAGGGCTTGGGGAGGGAAGCTCAGGACTTCGTCCCCTAGTCATGCCACCCCTTTGGGATTTTAGGGAGACACTGGGGTCCATATGTTCTGGCTGAAACTCTACCTCTACTCCACACAGTGCCTGAGTTTCCACCATCACAGCTTTAAATCCCAACTCAGTTCACAACCTTCTTCTCCAGCTGTATCATGTGAAAGTGCAAATGCTTTTGTGCCTCTGAAGTTACTCAGCCTGGGGTGCCCACTGGCCAACTCCTGCTTGTCCTTCAAATTTCACTGTGTCCAGGCAGCCTTCCCTGACTCGGCAGCTGGAGTTGATACTATGCCAACAGGTTCCCCTAGCACCCTGGGCTTACTCTATTAGTTCCCACAAGAACTGATTGTTTAAAAGAGCCTGGCACCTTCCTTTCCTCTCTCCCTCCTCTCCTCATGTGATGCTGGCTCCCCTTTCCCTTCCACCATGAATGGATGCTCCCTGAAGCCATCACCAGAAGCAGATGCTGGTTCCATGCTGTTTGTGCAGCCTGCAGAACCATGAGCAAAATAAACCTTATTTACCCAGCCTTGGGTATTCTTTTATAGCAACACAAAACGGACTAAGACACATGGTAATCATTTCATCCAATTGCCACAGCTGGGCACCTACTATGAGCCAGGTGCATTCTCCCCCTGCAATCCAGACATGGATCTGGCAGCAGATACCTTTCCCTCCAAACCTCATTCTCTCGAATTCCCCCTTCAGCCAGACAGTGCCCATCTGAATCCTCCACTGAGCTCAAAGAAGCCCAAGAGACCAGCTTAGCTCAGTCAACTTCACACCTTGGGATTTCATGAACTGGTTACATTTCCCACAAATTTTTGAGACTGTCATAGAGTTGCCACCTTTCTACATTTGCCAAGTAAGGACAGTGCAAAACTAAAACCATCCTTTACCATCACCACCACTTCAGAAAAGAAACAACACATTCATACCCATGAAAACAGGTGAGACACACACTCATCTTTTTCAGTTGAAAATGTTTCACTTTATGAAAAGCTTACTCTGCTATCTGTGATTTTCCCTTATTTATTTATTTATTTATTTATTTATTTATTTATTTATTGGCTTATCTGCAGACTGGTAAAAATGTGGACACAGATCGGCTCCGGTGGGCTGGGGTTGTCAACCCTTCTATTTGACATTGGGGGAAACTAAGACCCAAAGGACAGCTTGCCTTCCCCATTCAAACCCTAGCCCTTGAATGTTTCCCTGAGGGAACCTGAGGAATGAACAAGGTGCAGTGGAGACAGGAAGGCTGGGTTTTAGTCCTAACTCTGCTCCAAATGTTCTGTGAACCTGCACAAGTTTCTGCCCCTCTCTGAACCACGAGGCTGCAAATCTTTCAGATGACACTGAGCTGGAAGTTGCCATCTGGTCCAACGTGTAGGACTTGGGGTGCAGTCCCTGCCTGAGCTCACAAACAAGCTTGGCTGGAGAAACAGGACTGGATGCCAGTCCTCTTTCTCTGATATCCAATCTAGCGCCTCAGTTTCCTCTTCTGGAAATGAGTTCTTTGATCATTGCCAACTCCAGACTGCCACACAGACAGTGGCACAGGGGCCAAGGGAAGAGAACTGGCAACAGCTAAGCCACCTGGAGGAAGAGGCTGGCCCCACAGCCAAGGACCTCTGAAAGGAGGCACACAGGACCACTTCCAGCTCCAGAGAGACCAGGGGTCTACAGTCCCGGCCTGGCAGGTCCCCTCCCTGTCAGAGACCCAGCCCAGGCCAGAGGTCTAGGGCTCCAGCAGGGAGACCCCAGAGTTTACACCTCTGGGCAAAACCAGGCATTTACCTGTCCCCAGTGGAAAGGTACCTGGGGTCCCCGGTGACGACTGGGTTCTTGGTGGTCTCTTTTCTGGGAGCTGGATGTGATCACACTTGTTGCAGAACAAGCACATCTCAGCTGTCCGGGAAACATGGCCTGGCTGCCCAGACACAGATGTAGGGGGGCAAATAGGAACAGGGCTCACCAAAGGGGCATCTTTTCAAGTGTTGTAGTGAAGGCTGCCTGGATTCAAGCCCTGGCTCTGCCGCTTACCAGCTGTGTGACCTTGGGCAAGTCGCTTAACCTCCCTGTGCCCCTATTCCCTCCAACATACAATGGAGAGGTGAGGGGAAGAGGATCGTATCATGTGGGAGCACTCCCCTCAGACCTGAAAATCCATGAGTTCTCTACTGCAAGTTTCTCCAAACAAGCCACGCAGACAGGAAGCCAGAGCACAGACGAGGCGCCTCTCCCTGGAGCTGACCCAAAGACTTCCAAGGGGCTCCATTTTCATCTTTAAATGCATGGGCCTATTACGGCGCTGAAGGCAAAGTTCCCAAGCTATTTTTTTAAAGCATGTGCCCTCAGAATAATTGTATGCAGTTTAAAAATAAAACACATGGCCTTGAAATAATTTTAGTGAGGGTTTGGTTTTCCCTAAGGGAAAGAGATCCTATTCCCTGAGGGCTGAGGGTGCACCCTTCTGCTGTTGGGCTCACTTGTTCATTTCCTTGCTAGTGTTTACTGAGCACCCACAATGTGCTGGGTGCAGAGGTGGTGGGTGGCCTGAGCACACTTCCTCCCACAGCCTCCAGTCTGACCACAGCCGGTCCCAGAGGGAAGAAACCAACAAGAACCCTGTCAATACCCAGGGCCTTGAGAACCCTCCCACCGAGAATAAGTGCTTGGTTTTGCCCAAAGTTGCTGCACTCAACCTCTGGAAGACCACAGCTGGTTCAGAGCACTTGCTACAGAAGAAAGACAGCGAGAGGAAAAGGAGGAGGTAGAGGGAGACGGGGCAGCAGAGACGGGGCAGCAGAGTCGGGGCAGTGGGAGGTGCACTGGGAGGACAGGGATCAGGCAGCCTGGAGTTGCCCCCAGCATTCCCAGAGGGCTCCCAGACACCACCATCCCTTGAGGAGCCAGAAGACACCCAGACAAGCCTCATGAGTCGTTCTGGAAACTTGTCTTGGGGGCCTGCCTTGGACTGTGGCTTCTTTCATTTCACCCCTGTCCACTCTCGATCACCTGAGAGGATGAAGATCAGAGCCACAGAGCTTCTTACTAAATCCACACCGTGGCTGGGGATATGGGTAGCTGGTAACAAAATAGGTCAGGCTGCACACTCACTAAGCGCAGCCCTGTGTAGACTCCTGGCAGGTGCAAGGCAGCTTGCACCCCTACTGTTATCAGCCCAATTCCAACTTCCCCAGTGGGTAATAGCTGGCTGTGGCAAATACCAAAAATATTTAAATAGCTGGCTGTTGCAAATACCAAAAGCAAGAAAAGAAATAAAACATACCCTCCCACAGATCCATCTCCCCCTGCCCCACCCAGACAACCCTATGAGGCAACATCATCCTTACACCCATTTTACAGATGAGGAAACTGAGGCAATCAAGCAAGGAAGTCAAGGAATTTGAAGCCAAGCCATCAAATTCCAGAAGCTTTGACCGTCTTGCCATCCTGCCTCTCTAAACACACCTGGATAAAATGCACTTCTACCCACACCAACACAGCCACCAACACCACATCCTCTCTCAGTTCTCACTTCCACTCCCTGCACAAGGAGGGAAGGAAAGTGAGTTGAAAGACAGTTTTACCAGTTCCGCAGAGAGTGGCAAGGACCCCAGGCTCCTCATCCGGGGCACGGGACATGTTGGGGTAACCACTCCTACCCCCAGGCTCTGTCAGAAATGCTGGCGGGTGGGCGGGCAGTGTAGACATGAGTGTGCCAAGATTGGGACACTCACCTCCATGACCTCCCAGGCCTGCCCTATTTCTCTGAACTCTGCTAACGTGCAGCTTTGTCATTTTTTTTAAGGTAATGCAATTCTGGCCATTCTGTCTACAAGAAAAGGGAGGAACAGAGAGGCCCCAGTGGGGGTGCGAGTAAGTTGGAACTACAAACTTCTCCTAAGAAATTGACTCAGTAGTTTTCTTTCCTCAGGTCCTTGCAGCAGAGGAAGCTGTGGCTGGCTTGTCTCTGAGAAGATCCCCAACCAAAAGCTGCCCCTTCCCTGTGCTTACGGCCGCAGCACCTGAATGTCCCCCACCCTGAGCACTCTCTGCTGGCTTAAGGCATCCTGCTCCCAAACCTTCCACTCCGGCAAGCTATCATCAGTTGCAAACACCTCATTGTGAGTGAGTTTATTGCTTTGGTTTCCAACTGGCCATCTGGATGAGAACAGGTTTCTGAGGCAATGGGCCATGGCACTGATGAGTCAAGCCATGGAAGATGAAGAGACAGTCCCATCATAAAGGCCATAATCGGCTGGGCGCGGTGGCTCATGCCTGTAATCCCAGCACTTTGGGAGGCTGAGGCGGTTGGATCACGAGATCAGGAGATCAAGACCATCCTGGCTAACATGGTGAAACCCCGTCTCTACTAAAAACACACACACACAAATTAGCCGGCCGTGGTGGCGGGCGCCTGTCGTCCCAGCTACTCGGGAGGCTGAGGCAGGAGAATGGCGTGAACCTGGGAGGCGGAGCTTGCAGTGATCCGAGATTGTGCCACTGCACTCCAGCCCAGAGCGAGACTCTGTCTCAAAAAATAATAATAATAATAATAAATAAATAAAATAAAAAAATAAAGGCCATAATCAGTATAGAAAGAGTCTGCAGCAGAAGAAAAGCAGAAAGGCCTGGAAATCACAGGGGAGGATTCATGGACTCTGGAGAAGGGGACTGGGAGAACAGGGTCAGCCTGGGCGATGTGGCCTTGGGCACTCAGCTGATGTCTTTGAGCCTCAGTCTCTGAGCCTCATCATGCACAGGAGAAAGCTGGCTGCTAAGGGGCTGGGGGCTAGAGCAGAGGAGGTGATTGCAGAATTCAATCGCATTTCAGAAAGTATTTCCCAAGGGCCTCGCATGCACCCTGCCTTATTTTAAGTGCAAGGAAGTCTTCAGTATGCATCTTTTACAAGGGATCTACTAAGCACTGGTCCCACTGCTATGTGTTTTTTCATGGATTCGCTGATTTAATCCTCACCACACAACTCATGGCAGATCCTGTCATCAACTCTAATTTATAAGTGAAAAAACTGAGGCTGAGAGAGAGAGAGAGAGAGAGAGAAACTGATCCAGGATCACCCAGCTGGTAATCAAGGGACTCAGGATTTGAACTCAGGTCTAACTCCAAACATGGAACTGTAACACGATAGAACCCACCAAAGAGCAAAGAGCTACAGCTGCTAGGGTTGGCTAAGAAAGATGTCCTGAGGCTGGGCACAGTGGCTCATGCCTATAACTCCTTCACTTTTGGAAGCCAAGGCAGGAGGATCACTTGAAGCCAGGAGTTTGAGACCAGCCTGGGCAACATGGTGAGACCCTGTCTCTATAAAACATTTTAAAAATTAGCTGGGCATGGTGGCACATGCCTGTAGTCCTAGCTAACTTGGGAGGCTGAAGCGGGAGGACGGCTTGAGCCCAGGAGTTCAAGGCTACAGTGAGCCATGATTGCACCACTGCACTCCAGCCTGGGCAACAGAGTGAGACCCTGTCTCTTAAAAGAGAGAAAGAGATGTTGTGAATTAGAGAATGAAGGAGTGAGTGAACACACATCATCTCTCTGGGCCTCCGTTTCCCTGGCTATAAAATAGGACTGTTTTTCCCACTGCCCACACATCTGATGAGTGTCTGTGAAGCCAGCAGGTAGGTACTTGGCTTATAAACAGCCTGTTGTGATCAGCCAAGAGGTAGGACTGGTCCCAGAGGACAATCTTGGAGGCGGGAAACAGGACTGGGCAGCAGCCTAGCCTGAACTCCACGGGTGAAGGCTACCTGTCCCTTCAGGCGGTGGAACCAACACAAAAGGCTCTTGGAAGGAAGAACGAGGAGGTGCAGTGGGCTTCCTGGGCCCCAGGAAAATGTGAAACACCGGATGGGGTGGGACGGGGCTGAGAAAGCGTGGATCAGAGGCCAGCCTTCCGGGACGTGGAGGATGTCTGGGGTCCCAGCCTGACAATCTCCTCCCAGGAGACCTGTCAGAAACCCTGTGATGGGGAAGGGAAGGTGTCTCCCCACCAGCTGGCCTCACAGGCTCCTCACAGCAGTTCTCTCCCCTCCCCAGAGTCGTGTTTATGATTTCCTGATTTCCTTCACATCTGAGGCTTTTCATGGGAGGAGAGGGAAAAACAGTAAAAGAAAGGCCTGTTTAGGCCAGACAGGGCCAGCTTCCCCCGGGAGAAGTGAGGCCAGCAAGTCAAGGTCTCCACCCAGTCCCTACCATGTCTTTTGGCCAAGGCAGGAAGCTGAAAGGGAAAAGCTTGGAACGAAACTATGACTTTGGCATTGCCTACAACCAGCATTTCTTAGCCTTTCATGGTTCAAGAATGCTGATCTCCCGCATCCCTTCCCCACCAGGCCAGCCCCCTGACACCAAGGCCACGTTTTATTTTTTAGCCCCAACCCTGGGCCACACGTGACCTCGTTTAAGCCCCACAACACTTCAGTGAGGAAAGCCCTTTTAAGATCCTCTTCGTAAAGTTGAGGAAACTGAGGCTCAGAGCAGTTAAGCAACTCTTCTGAGGCCTCCCAGTCAGCATGCGGCTGAAATGGGTTTCAAAAGAGGTCTGGAGAAAGCAGAGCAGCTGCTTCTATCCACCCGGTGGCCATCCCTTCTGACTCAAGGGAAGCCCTTTTTCTTCATGACCTAAATCCCTGACAGCTGAAGAGGCCCCCTGTGAGTTGAGTCTGTCATAAAAGAGACTGAAAATTGCCTGCACTCCCTGAAGACCTGTTCTTGATGTCAGTCAGCCGTACTTCCCCATAGCTAGGAGGCCGGGGGGCCCTTTAATGCCCAGCCTGGATTAGTCTGGCTGCCGCAGCTGGTGGCCAAGTCTGCCTCTCTCCAGTAAAGACATCACCAAATGGCCTTGGGCAACCCAAAGGTGCCATCTTAAATCAACTCTCCTTTAGGATCAAACCAAAACGAAACACCTCATTTCCTCCCAGCCTCTATGCCTAGGTCCATCAGCAAGTCCTGGGAGTGGTGGGAGGGGGTCCCACCATTCAATCAAGAAAGCCACCAGTGGAGAGAAAGATTCTCTTCTCCAAGCTGGTTTATGGGCCAGACAACCCATGAGATAAAGCCACAAACCAGCATGCCCACTGGAATTTCAAATTTAATTAGCTTCGGGTTGTCTGGAATCTTCCATTGTCCAAATGTTCAAATTTAATCAACTGAGTTTGGAGAGGGCAAGGGTTGGAGGCAGCAGGATGCTGTTCCCATGAAATAAAGCACATTGGATCACCTGGAAAATTGGGTGGGGCCTTCAAGGCCCTGAGGAGCATTCTGACCCCCTCCTGCCATCCCTGCTTCCTGCCCACCATGCCAGACTCCCTGCACTCATCATCTCTGGATCCGTGTTCATGCAGCTCTCACTGCCTAAAATCTCTCTTAAGTCTAGCCAACTGCTTCTATAGGCAACTGAAGGCCAATTCACCCTTTGAACCCAGCTCGAATACATGCTTCCTTCTCGAAGCACTATTTCCTGGCTTCCCCAGTGAAAGCTACCTCCACTTCACTCCTGCAGTACTTTGCACACTAAATGTATCAAGCAGGCATAAATGGGAGGGTATTTAACGATAAGCACTCGGTAAAAATGGCCCAGTAGTCACTTACTGTTCTGAATGGATGATGAATGGAATCATCATGGGTGACTGTGACCTGTGAGCAACATTTGTCCCAAGCACCCAACATTAAAGCCAACCTTCTGGCTAGATGGGCCTCCACTCTGTCTGTTTACTCACCTGTCTCCCACTCAACGGGGAGCTCCCTGTATCCCATGCTCCTAGCACAGAGTTAGTGCTCAGTAAATGCTTGTGAAGTGAACAGAGGCTCCTTTAAACAAATCCTTTTTGAGTTTCAGTTTTCCCATCTGAAAAATGGGAGTGTAGACTAACTTAGGGTGACAAATGATTATCTCAGATGGCTACTGTCATTCGTTGTTTTAAGATGAAGATGGCAGACTGTCTTTAAAGAGAGACTCTAACATCCCACCCTGCCCCAATACTCACATGTCACACCTCCCATCAAGAAGTGGACTCTATTTCTCCTCCCCTTGAATCTGCACTGGCATGGTGAGTTGCTGTGACCAACAGAAAGTGGTAGGAGTGATGCTGTGCTAGTCCCAGCCTAGATCTCTAGATGCCATCAGCTTCTGCTATCATTGTTGCAGAGCCCTGAGCCTCCTGGTAGAAAAATCCAAGCAGTTCTGCTGGAGAGATGGGCTACATAGAGAGAGAGAGAGAGAGAGAGAGAGAGAGAGAGAGAAAACGCACAAGTTCCGGGATGTGAGATCATCTTATATATCCCAGCCCCAGTCAAGCTCCCGGCTGAATGCAGCCCATGAGTAATGCAGTCAACACTATGTGGAGCACAGATGCACTGTCCCTGCAGAACTCTGCTAAGTTGCATAATTATAAATGAATAAGTCAGTTCAAGCCACTAAATTTGGGGGTGTTTGATCCACAAAGATAAATGACAAAGACATCTGGGCTCAACTAGAGGAAAAGTCATGACTGATGTGTGATGTCTGCCACAGCACATGGTGAGGGGTGTGGACTTCCATCCCTGGACTAGATCATGTCAAGGTCAGTGCCAATTCAATTCAATGCCAATTCATGATTCTTCTGGGACCTTCTAGAAATGCAAGTTCCAGATTCAGAGGGAATCCATCCACCATCAGAGAGAACCCCAGTAGGGATCCAGTGTGGACCCTGGAAGGATTAAATGAACCAATGAGGTAGCCCCTCTTGGGGCATATAAACAGTGACTTGGAAAGAAAGTAGAGCAGTTGGTAGCAGGACTGGGAGCAGAAGGAGGTAGACACAGGAGACACTGAGCCCCATTGATAGTAGAACAGCTGAATGGGGGCTGCAGGCTCTTGCAGCCTAGGGGACAAAGATAATCCATCCCTCAAGCCAACTTATATCCCGAGAGCCTTCCAGGTCAAACACAAGCCTGGCTGGGCAGCTGGCACCTTCTCCCCTCCCAGTTAGCATCCACATCCTCAAAAATGAACCTCCTTTCTTATAGGGAGGAACAGAAGGAGCCCTCGTGCTCCTTGCAGCCCATGAGCCAGACAAGCATGTCTCCCTAGCATGGGGCAGAGACAGAAAGCTTCTCATAACTAGAAATCACCAGTACCTGGGATGGAGAGACTCAAGCTGGGAAGTTAAACTCCTGGGGGATCATTCATTCATGTTGAGCCTCCTACCAGGTGCCAGACACTTAACTCTTGCTATCTCCTTCCATCCTGACAACTACCCTATGTACAACATGCTGCCATCCCCATTTCACAGATGGGAGAATCCCCTTGCTCAGAGTCAGCAGGTTCATAAGTGCAGGGACTTGAACACAGTCTAAATGATGCCAAAGCCTGGTTCCTGGGTCGGTCCTGATAATCACTGAATACTCCCTGGTAAAGCCTCACTGGTTGCTAACACTTGTATCCATTCTAATTGGTCAATACTCTGCTAAACCAACTGTCGATAGATGGCCACCTGAACTCCCAATATCTAAATTCGAAATTCAAGAAACAATCAGATGCAGACCAATGTCACTGTTAGACAGAATAACAGATCCCCAAAGATGTCCACATTCTAATCCCCAGAACCTGTAAATATGTCATCCTACATGGCAAAAGACACTTTGCAGATGTCATTAGGAATCTTGAGATGGTGGGATTATGCTGGATTACCCAGGTGAGCTCAGGGTCTTTAAAAATGAGACAGAGAGACAGGGGAGTCAAAGTGATTTGATGTGACAAGGACTCAACCTGTGGTTGCTGGCTTTGAAGGCTGGGGAAGGGGACCATGAGTCAAGGAATGTGGCAGCCTCTAGAAGCTGGAAAAGGAGGGCAAACAGATTCTCCCTTAGAGCCTCCAGAAGAGATGCAATCTTTGATTTTAGCCCAGTGAAACCCACTTGGGACTTCTGACCTCCAGAACAAATAAGATAATAAGTTTGTGTTGTTTTAAGCCACTCGGTTTATTGTTATTGTTACAGCAGTAACAGGAAACATATACACTTGCTACCTGAATTCTTACTTCATATAACACTCAGGAATTCATAGATTCTGATAACTGTTCAAACCATTTCAGGTAACAGAGGATGGGCAATTGAGTGTCCCCTGCCCTTATTCCCCACCCTAAGTCATTTACTGAGCACCTATTCCAGGCCAAAGAACATGGCAGACACTCTCTCAACAGTCCTGGACAGGAGGAAACGGAGGCCTAAAGAGGTTATATGTATGTGACTTGCACATGCTCACAAAAACAATAGGTGGCCGGGTGTGGTGGCTCACGCCTGCAATCCTAGCACTTTGGGAGGCCAAGGCAGGTGAATCACTTGAGTCCAGGAGTTCGAGACCAGCTTGGGCAATGTGGTAAGACCCTGTGTGATGGTTAATACTGAATGTCAACTTGACTGGATTAAAATATAATAAGTATTAATCCTGCTGCGTGTGTCTGTATGGGTGTTGCCAAAAGAGATTAACATTTGAGTCAGTGGGCTGGGGAAGGCAGATCCACCCTTAATCCAGTGGGCACAATCTAATTAGCTTCCAGAGGCTATAAAGCAGGCAGAAAACCTGAAAAGGACAGACAGGCCTAGCCTCCCAGGCTCCATCTTTCTCCCATGCTGGATGCTTCTTGCCCTCGAACATCGGATTCCAAGTTCTCCAGTTTTGGGACTCAGACTGATTCTCCTTGCAGACGGCCTATTGTGGGACCTTGTGATCATGTAAATTAATACTTAATAAGCTCCCCTTTATATATGTAGAGACAGAACCCTAAAAGAACCCTGACTAATACATCCCGTCTCTACAAAAAATACAAAAACTAGCCAGGCATGGTAATGCATGCCTATAGTCCCACCTACTCAGGAGGTGGGAGGATTACTTAAGCCCAGGAGGTCAAGGCTGCAAGTGAGCTGTGATCATGTCACTACACTCCAGCCTGGGTGAGAGAATGAGATTTTGTCTCAAAAACTAAAAAATAAATCAGTAGGTGTCAAACCCAGGATTAGAACTCACATCTGCCTGACCACAGGGCCTGCCCTCTTCTCACTACAACACACCCTCTCCCCATTGACTTCCTGTTTCTCTGACCCCTGATTTCCAGGAGGAAAAACCAAGCGTGCTCACTGTTGTTTTTTGTACCCATCTCCCCACCCACCCACCTCCTTGCACAAGAGCTACCCTCAGCAGGAACCCAGGGCTGGAATCTGAGGACCCAAGTCCTATACCCCAAGAAAGCAGAACCGATTCCGACATTCTGCCTGGATAGCAGCTGACCTCCCTGCTGAGTCAGCCGCTGGTACTTCCAACATTGCCAGAGACTGTCTATGGTGGAGACAGTGAGGCCCAGGGCACTCTCCACCAGCAGAGCCCAAGACTTCTCCTTGGGGCCAGACATGGAGACAAGAGACTGGCCCAAATGACATTTTCCATTCTGGGAACCCAAGATCACAAGGCACCAGACACCCAGATGTGCAAAGGCCAATTTCAAAGCTCACTGTCCCAAAAATAAAAATAGAAATGCCTTCATTGAACTGACCGCGTGCTGTACTCAGTGCTTGATGAATATGGACTCATTTAATCTCACCATAACCCTGACAGGCAGGCACTCATAGCATGCCCATCTTATGAATGAGGAAGCTGAGGGCCTCAGGAGGTTAAAGTCCAGAGCTGGGATCTCAACTCTGGAGCACTTGGATCTGGGATCTATCATCACCACAGTGTGCTACCAGCCATCAACATTTCTTTCTTTGATAGCACCATGTAGAATTACTGCCTCTTGATTCCATCTGACAGTGCAAGGACTTCTACTTTTTCTCAATCATACCTGTGTCCATTGCTACAAAAATCTAGAGGTTCTAAAAAGAAATAACTGGTTTCCTGCTATCGCCTGAAATCAGCATGTCCTGAGTCCAGCAGCAGCTCAAAGTGGCTGCCAACTGCATCTCGGTCCTGGCCTACGGCCACCTCCTCAGCAGGCGGTATGGAAAAAGTGCTGGGCTGGAAGCCAGGTGTTTCAAGTCCTAATCTGGCCAAATGATCTTGGGAATGTCACGTAACCAATCAGGGCCGCACTTTCCTCATCTCTCAAATGGGTTCCACAAGGATAGGAATCCTGCCTTTCCATCGTTCTTGCCCTGTGGAGAGCCAGACGTGTAGTAGATGCTAATAAATGTTTGTTGAGTGAATTAATAAAAGTATATGTTACAAGTTTGTCTCTCCTTCCCTGAGGGCCTCAAAGACAGGAAGCAAGTCTGATTCATCTCATTTTCTCACAGTGCTGCAGCTGTTACTCCCACGTGCATTTATTCACACAGGAAATTGCTCCCATGCACCCACTATGTGGCCAGCCCAGTTGAAGCCTCAGTGTCTTCCAGGACCACACAACACCCTCATGCACTGTCCCTTCTCTTTTACACAGCCAGTGGCTGTAATACGTGGTCACACTGTACTTCTGCACCCCAGGACCTAGGACAACCACCCAGCTGCCTTACAGTCAGCAGCCTTGGCCCATTCTGGGGAGTTTGAGCATGATTCCTGAGCTTTCACTTCCCTCATGCCCAGCCCTGGGGGAGCCCAACCCAAGGAAAATCCCGACTCTAACCACACCATGTACACGTACATGCACACCAACATTCAAATGTGCAGTGGGGCCCTAGGACAGGAATAAGATGTTTTTCGTTCAAATCCCATTCTTTTGCTATAAGCTGTGTGACTTTAGGCAAGTCCCTTTACCTCTCTGAGCCTCATTTTATTCAGCTATAAAATGAGGGTGATAGTCCTGAGGCCTTTCCATGTAGGCTTGTAGGGAGATTCAAGTAGATAATGGATATAAATACCTTTGGCTTAATAACCTGCAACATGCTCTATCAAATCATTGTTCTTATTTCCTTTTTCCAGGGGGAAAAGAGAATGTCAGTTGCCTATGTTTCAGAAAAATCCATGTTTAGGGGCCTGGAGTCTGGAAATTTACTTAGTATATTTGATGGGAATTACCTTGAGGATAGGTGATGTTGTAAGTCCAAAATCACCAGGTTAACTAAGATTGACTAATGAAAATGTAGACTTAGAATCGAAGAATGGAAGCAACCCAAGAGGTCACCATATTTGTGATAGAGACAGGTAGCTGTCCACAAAAATTCATTCTCCCTGTCCACAATACACGACTGTGGCTGCGAAAGAGCTGCTGTTTGCCAAGAACCTCATATCCTTGTAATTCCATGTCCTGGCCTCCTTTGCAACTAGATTGGCCACATGATAGTTCTCATGTGTGAGTGGAAGTGATGTCTGCTGCTTCCAGGCCAAAGCAGATAAGCAAATATGCCACCTCCCTACTTTCTTTTGTCTTCTGCACCTGGCTGCAGACAATGAGGATATCCCAGGAGAGAGTGGGACCACCAGATGAGTCACTGAACTACCATGAGGAAGAGGACCACCCTCCATTCACAAATACTTGCCTTGTAATAAAGCTCCATTTTGCTTCAGCCCTTATGCCTTTGGGGACCTATTTGTTACTGCAGCTACTACCCTAGCTGATACATCATTCGACCTCTTTATTTACAGATGAAATTATTGTGGCCAGAGAGTGAGAGTGCCTTGCCAAGGTCACACAGTAAGCTCAACAAATGTCTAGAACTTTGGTCTCTTAACTCCTTGGAGTAGAGGAGTTGCAGTTTCCTGCCTGCCCCATGGAGCTACAAAGATTCTTAGAGGCCCTTCAGCAACAAGAATGAGATTTAGTGGCAGCCTGGAGTCTTCCACCTCTGTTTCAACGAGAATAACACACTTTTATCTGTTTTCAAATTACACTTCCCCATAAGACTTTCATTTGTGGAAAGGATTCTGCAACTGAAAATAATTTCAAAGCCCCCATACTGGGGGATTGCTAACACGATCTGACTTTCTGTGGTACTATAAGACAAAGTTTCGCTTCTTCTCTGCCAAACCTTCTGGCCTCAACTGCTGACACAGAACATGTGGATTCACAGAAGTACATGAATATTTGCTTAGAAAGGAAAAAAGAAACCTCATTGTGCAGCAAAGAACCCAAGACCCCAGTGTGAACAAAGGGCAAAAAGGAAAGATTTTAAGTGCTCTAAGTTGGTGGTTCTCAAGTTTTGGGGTGCATCCGAATGACCTGCGGTGCTGGTTCAACATGCAGACACTGAAGCCTCATCCACAGAGATTCTGATTTCCAGACTGAAGCTTTAAGAAACACTCGCAATTGGCCGGGCACGGTGGCTCACACCTGTAATCCCAGCACTTTGGGAGGCCAAGGTGGGCGGATGCCGAGGTGGGCGGATCATGAGGTCAGGAGATCGAGACCATCCTGGCTAATACGGTGAAACCCTGACTCTACTAAACATACAAAAAATTAGCTGGGTGGGGTGGCGGGTGCCTGTAGTCCCAGCTACTTGGGAGGCTGAGGCAGGAGAATGGCGTGAACCCAGGAGGCAGAGCTTGCAGTGAGCCGAGACTGCGCCACTGTACTCCAGCCTGGGCGACAGAGCAAGACTCCATCTCCAGAAAAAAAAAAAAAAGAAACACTCGCAATTATTCTAATGCAGGTGGTCTAGAGATTGCACTTTGAGAAGCTCTGAGTCTACTTCATAGCCTCGCAACTGGCGGTAATGACTGCACCCGTGTGGTGTAGCTCAAAGAGAATGAAATAAGCTTTTGGTTTTCTTGTACATCAGTGGGAATAAAAGCATTAATAATCCACTAAAGAAATCAATAATAATTTCCATTTGGCTCAGATGAGTGTCACAGGTATAGACAGGCACAGTGGAATAGAAATGATCATCAGAACAATAGCTAATATTTATAGAGACCTTATTTTACAACAAATCCTCTGCTTACTGCTTTACATGTATGATCTCATTTACTCTTTAGAATAATCTTATGAGGCAGTTACTGATCACATTCCCATTTTATAGATGAGGAAACTCAGGCACAAACATAAGGAATAACTGATTCCATGTCACTCAGTTGGCAGGTGGCAGACCAATTCAAGCCCACTCCCAGAGTGATAATAATATCAAATAATATCATCCTTATTTACAGATGATATTATTGTGGCCAGAGAGTGGGAGTACCTTGCCTAAAACCAAGGTGCCCCTTCTTGCACAATGTTCTATTCCCTCTCGTGGGGAGGTCTAGCATCAGAACTCTCCAGGCTTCAGTTTCCTAATCTGTAAAATGGGCATGTTAATAGTACCTTCATCATATGGCCATGGTGAGGATTTGATAAAATCATCTCGAGAAAGTGGTTTGCAAACTGAGAGGAGTTATTAGGTAAACATCTAAGAGATGGGACTTTAGTCCAGCTTCCCCCACCCCATTTTACAGATGGTGAAACTGAGACCCGGTTACTTTATTTATTCAATGAACACTATTCAATGACCCTAATATATGCTAATTCTTGTGCAGGGGACTGAGGATGCAGAAAAAAAGTAATATCCCAGAACTGGCCTCTAGGAGCCTCCTGGCTAGAAGGAGAGACAGACAAGATGACTGGTCATTAGAACACGGTGTGGTAGGAGCCATGATAAGGGAGGGACAGGCCCTGGGAGAGCTTAGCAGACAAGCCCTGACCCAGTGCGGGTGGGGGACTTCTCAGAACAAGTCAAGCCGGAGAAAGGCATGACTTGCCCAAAGTTAAGGTTATCTATTCCCTGAAATTTTGGGGGAGTCCAAAGAAGGCCCCTGTGCATCAAGAGATAACTCTCCTGTGGACCTCCCAAGTGTCTGACACATCATCATTTGCGTGTCACTGGTTTAGGTTAAAGAAAAGGCCAAGCTGCCTCCTCCTGCACCAGAGGCCTGAATGACTCAGTCACACTCACCTCAGCAACCAAGGCATTTAGAGGAATCTTTCCTTCAAACCAGTTTGGAAGGGGCAGGAGATACAGCAAGAACCACAGAGAAGACTGGTCTTGAGAAGGAAGTAGGGGATGCAAAAGGGAAGTTGAGGGCTTTCCCTAATAGAAAAAGAAAGACTCAGAACCTGGACGTTCAGGTGTGTGACCTCAGACCAGTGATCTGGCATCTCTGAACTGCACAGGTCTGAGTGATTGGGCTTATATCAAGTAGTAGTTCCCTGATATTGCAATGTGCTGTTTGTTTATAATTTTGCCAAAGCTGGCTTGCCCATTTAAAATGGGCTATTCTGAAGCAGAGGAGGGAGTGGAATATTTTCAACAGAGAATGCTGGCAAAGGGTTTGTGTCCTTCATATACAAAGAACTCTTAGATATCAATAAGAAAAAGATAAACATGCCCCCAGAGGAGAAAAAAATGGGAACAGACTTGAACAGGAGAGCCAGACTAGAAATGTGAAAAATAAGTTTATAAAAGAGAATCAACACTAACAAAGAAATGAAATGCCTATTGAAGCATCTAGATATTATTCTCCACTTCACATCAGGGAAAGTTTAAGAGATGGGTAGCAAGAAGGTGGGTTTAGGATGTGAGAATACTGTGCCCTGGTATAACATAGAGAGGTCAAGCTGCCATGGCCTTCCAGGATACAGTGTGACCAAAAGCTCAGAAGTCTTAAAAACAGGCAAACCTTAAATCTAGCAATTTCTAAAAGGTATTCATAAGACATACACACAAAGATGTCATACTAAATAAAATGTTCATTGCAGCACTGTTCTAATAGAAAAAAAAGAAGCAAATCTATTATGGAAAAGTCAAATAATCTTAAGATATCCTTTCTATGCAGCCATGAAAAATGTATATTGGAAGAATGTAGGTGATATGGAAGAAAGTTCACAATCTGCGGTTAAGCAGGTTACCAAATTAGATGTGGAAATCCACATTCACATATTGAGTTGTGTGTCCTTGCTATTTCTTTAAACAATGAACATGCATTACTTTTGATATCTGAAGATAATAACAAAACTCTTCCTTTTGACAAATATGAAATTATAAAAAGAAACAAACTTTTCTCTCTGTTAGTATTCATTCCCCTTCTCTGGCCCCCCTCAGAAGACACCCAAGGCAAGTGCGTGATGATACCTTCCCTCTGGTCTCTGCCCGGAAGGTCTTCCTGAGGGTTCCCTGTGACTGCAGGCCACTCGAGGCTGTTGGGGAGACTTGCACACCCTGGCTTCTTTCTCCCAATCACAGACTCCTCTGGCTGTGGCTGTTTGCCCAGAAAGCAGTTCATTCATTTGTTCATTCAAGATCCCCCTCTGAACCCCCAGAGCGCCGTGGCTGGAGCACCCCTATCACCGGGAGGCTTCCCAGGGAGGCTGCTCTGTCCTGAGCTCCCTGCTGGCCGCCGGGGCTGCTTCCCTGAATGGGACTGGGACAGAACTCAGCCAGAGAAACAGCTGGAGGGAGGAGAGCAGGAGGGAGGGGCAGGAAACTGGGCTGACCGAGGGCGGGGGCGGCTAGCTGCGTGGAGAGGGGGCTGCGAGGGGAGGGTGCCCCTACCAGCCGGGGACTGGGCTCGTGGGTGGCGGCGGGGGCCCGCTGGGGACGACCCGCCCCTCTGGCAGCCTCTTGCAGCCAGGGAGCCGCGCCCACTGAGCGCAAACAGGGAGCACACGCGAGCCCCCGGCTGCTGGGGGAAGTGCAAGCGCCTCTGCTCCCGGTGAGGGGCTCAAGCTCCACGCTGAGCCAGAGATTGGCTGCCTCTCACCCTGGGCCTTTGCAACGCTGTTCCTCCCACCTGGATGCTATTCCTGCTCTAATTCATGGCCCGATGGTCTCCTACTGCCTCTTCAGGTCTCAGGTTGAAGGTCACCTCCCAGGGAAGCTTTCCCCAACCCTCAGGGGCTGCTCTGTCCCTCACGGTCACCCCATCACCTCACTGATGCAGTGCTGTCCTTGCCTGTTAAGATGTCTCTCTCCTTGCACCAAGATCTCCTTATACCAGGAACTCCGTAGGGAAAGAACTGTATTCTGTTCCCTGCACTATCCCGGCACTAAGTGCCTGGTTCATCAGCTGTGTGGCCACCATCATTAGTGGAATAATCAAAACAACTGACAGCCAGGCAGCGTGCTAGGCGACGCGTACTTACTCTTCACGGCAACCCTAGATAACAGGAATTATTACCACCCCAGTCTTACCAATAAGGAAACTGGGGTACAGAGAGATTAAGTCACTTGCCCAGGACCACACCACCAGCAGCTGACAAAGCTGGGATTCCAACTATGTTGCCTGGCTCAGAGACCCTCCCTTGGCCTCCAGACTGAAGAAATAACAGAAGTGCCCATGTGGGCCCCTGTGCCAAGTGTTTCCATGGAGTAAGCCGTGTGAACCACCACCCACATCGGGGGGGCATCACTTGTCCACTCTACCCATGAGGATGCTAGGGCCGCAGAGCAGAAGTCGTTTTGCCCAAGGCGCCCAGCTCATGCTGACCGAGCCATGGCTGGATCCGAGTCTGTCTGATTCTAAAGCCAAGACTGCCTACGACTGCCTAAAATAATATTTTTAGAAAGGAAAAGAAAAGGGAAGGGCAGGGGAGGGGAAGAGAGGGGAAGGGAGGAGAAGAAAGAAGGGAAGAAAAGGGAGGGCAGGGAGGAAGGTAATGGGGAGGAGGGGAAGGTGAAGGGAGAGGGAGACGGGGAGGGAGGGAGAGAAGGAGAGAAACCTGTGTTTTGGGCCTCAGAGTCTTGGGCAGGTGCAGGACTATGTCCTCATCGTCTGATCAGCCTTAGAACCCCACCGACCTCTCCCCACCATCCTCAATCCTTTAATTCAGTGAGCTTTACACTTGGAGACCATCTAATTTCATTTTTCCATTTCACAGATAACTTGAAGCCCAGAGAGACTGAGTCTCTTGCCCGAAGTCACACAGGTCTCTACAGTCAGAAGTCAGGCCCAGTCTACCCAACTCTCCTCTTTGCTCTCTTCTGCTTTGTGCTTATCTAGGGAACGAAACATCTTATCCAAACACTTACTGTACAGATGAGAACACTGAACCCAGAGGAGGCAAGAGACTCACCCAAGGTCACCCAGAAGTTAGTAATTGTATTAGTCCATTCTCACACTGCTGTGAAGAAATACCCAAGACTGGATAATTTATAAAGAAAAAAGGTTTAATTGACTCACAGTTTCACATGGCAGGGGAGGCCTCAGGAAACTTACAATCATGGTGGAAGATACCTCTTCACAGGGTGGCAGGAGAGACAATGAGTGCCAAGCAAAGGGGGAAGCCTCTTATAAAACCATCAGATTTCACGAGAACTCACTCACTATCACGAGAACAAGAGGGGGAGAAAACCACCCCCATGTTCAATTACCTCCCACCTGGTCCCTCCCATGACTCGTGGGGATTATGGAATTCCAATTCAAGGTGAGATTTGGGTCGGGACACAAAGCCAAATCATGTCATTCCCCAAGTTCTCCTGGTAAAAGGAGAGGATATTTCCATAACGTGGCAGGGATCTTGTATATCATCATCTAATAGAGACCAGAGGTTCCTAAAGTCCACTTTCCAGACCAGCCCCAGCAGCCTCACCAGGAAGTTTGTTAGAAACACAAACCCTTGGGCCTCACTGCAGACCTAGGCAATCAGAGACTCCAGGAAGCCATCTGGGTTTTAAGAAGCCCTCCAGGGGATTCTGATGCTTGCTCAAGTTTGAGATCCACTGATATAGGCATTTCAATTAGGAATCCATTGAATTGGGTCCTGGAACAAGTCACCTTGCCAATGCACAGAATAGTGGCTAAGAACAGAGGCTTTGATAGCAGATGGACCTGGTTTGAATTTCTGTCTCTGTCACTGTAAACTGTGTGACTTGGGCAAGGCCTTTCACCTTTGGAGTCTCAGTTTCCTCATCTGCTGTGGATAGTGGAAGAGGAAGAGGAGGAAGAGGGAAGGGGAGGAGGGAGAGGAAAAGAGGAGGGAAAAAGGAGAGGAGGAGGAGGAGGAGGAAAAAGGAGGGGCCAAGTGGAGGAGAGGGGAGGGGGAGGAGGAAGAGGAGGGAAAGGGAGGAGGGATATGAAAAGAGGAGGAGGAAGGAAGAAGAGAGGAGTAGGAGGGAAGAGAAAGAAAGAGGAGGAGAGGGTGGGGGAGGAGAAGACGAGGAGGAGGGAGTAAGGAGGAAGAGGGAAAGGGAGGAAGGAGATGAAAAGAGGAGGAGGAAAGAGGAAGAGAGAAGAGGAGGGGCCAAGGGGAGGAGAGGGGAGAGGGAGGAGGAGAAGAGGGGGAGGGGGTAAGGAGGAGGAGGGAAAGGGAGGAGGGAGATGAAAAGAAGAAGAGGGAAGAGGAAGGAAGGGGAGGAGGGGGGTCAGAAGGAGGAAGGGGGAAAGAGAAGAGGGGGAGGAAAGGGAGATAAAGGAGAGGGAAGGAGAAGGAGTGGGGGAGAGGAGGGAGAGTGGGAGAGAGGAGAAGGAGGCCAGAAGGCAGCCTTCAAGGAAGATCAAGCACACGGGGACTATGGAAGAGGAGCTGGGTAAAGCCAGCCGGAGGATGGACTCCTGGACATGCCTCTTCCTCCCTGGAGGTGGCTGTGGCTGTGGCTGTGGCAGTGGCTGTGGCTGTGGCTGTGGCTGTGGCAGTGGCTGTGGCTGTGGCTGTGGCTGTGGCAGTGGCTGTGGCTGTGGCTGTCCTCCGTCTGCCTCTGGCCTCCCAGCCAACCCTAGGCTCGGGTCTCATCAGCTAGGAGCCACAACTGGCAGAGCAAGGACACTGGTCCCCCAGCCAGCTGGTCCCCTGGGCGGCTGGCAGAGGAGGTGGGAACCCACAGCCCCACTGGGCCAGTGAGGAAGGCATGGGGCTGCCTGGCTTATGTGACTCTCCACCTGGTGGCTGTGGGACAATCTGAAGCCACGGGCCTTTGGCCACCCTTTTGAACAGGGCTGAACAGTTTGGCTTTTCTTTCTTGGAGCAAAAAGTGTTTGTTTTGGTTGTGGGGGTTTTTATGCTTTTGTTTTAAATAGGATTTTGAAATCTAAGGGCTGACCTGGGGATACTGGGACTTGAGAGAGAAGCAGTCTCCTCTAGGACTCTCAGAGAAACCTCTGTGTACACCCCTGGCAGCTCCACATAAAATCAGGATGGAAGGTCAAGCTTCCTTTTGAGGTCCAGCTCGGGTTGACTGGTTCTTGATTCCTGGAGCTCTGTGTTAAAGGGAATCTGAGGCCACATCCTGGCCTGGCTGGAAGGGACTCGGTGATCCGTGAGCAATGCCTGCCCTGGACCTGGAGTGGGAGGAGGGTTGCCTTTCTCATCCCATGCTGTCCTCCAACTAAACTCTGTCCCATTGGCACAGGGTGGACTGGTTCAGCAGGGACTGGTTCCACCCCTACCACTCCCTCTCCCAGTACTGGCTGTGCCTAGTGTAATGGAGCTTATATCTCATTCCCAAGCCACTGGGTAGCTCCTTCCGACAGATCTTTAGTGTTCACAGATTCCTAACACTCTACTTAAAGCTGAACAGTTTCCCCAGCCTCCCTGATCATCAGTGGCTAAACTAGGCTCACCAGAGAGGCTCCCAACCAAAGGAGGCCTTCAAAGATGCTTCCTGCCACATGAAGGATCCTCTCTAAGTCCAAACTCTGCCTACTTTGGACTTTCTTTAAGGCATACACAGGCCACATGGGAATGAGAGCTCCTCTATTTCAGCCAAAGATGGGCTGTGTGACCTTGGGTGAGTCATGTACCTTCTCTGGTTCATTCAGTGCTCAATAGATGCTTACTGGACCCCATCTCTGTGGCAGGCACAGGCTGGTGAACAAGACAGCCATGCCCTATGCTCAGGAAGCTGGCCTGCTGGAGAATTCATTTTATTTATTTACTTTTTTAAAAAATTCTTTGAGACACAGTCTCCCTCAATCTGTTGCCCAGGCTGGAGTGCAGTAGCAAGATCTGGGCTCATTGCAAGCTCAGCCTCCTGGGTTCAAGTGATTCTCTCACCTCAGCCTCCCAAGTAGCTGGAACTATAGGCATGCATCAACACACCTGGTAAGTTTTGTATTTTTAGTAGAGACGGGGTTTCGCCATGTTGCCCAGACTGGTCTCGAACTCCTGACCTCAAGTGATCCTTCTGCCTTGGCCTCCCAAAGTACTGGGACACAGGCGTGAGCCACCGCACCTGGTGAAACTCCCCATTTTAAATGAGATATGATGCTCTCTAAGAACCCCTTAATTACCAGGAAAGATTCTCAGGCAGGCTAGGCATGGTGGCTCACGCCTATAATCCCAGCATTTTGGCATGCCAAGGCAGGACAATTGCTTGAGGCCAGGAGTTCAAGACCAGCCTGGCCAACATCGTGAAACCCTGTCTCTACTAAAAAAGATATTAGCGAAGCGTGGCAGCACATGCCTGTAATCCCAGCTTTATGGGAGACTGAGGCAAGAGAATTGCTTGAACCCAGGAGGTGGAGGTTGAGGTTGCAGTGAGATAAGATGGCACCGCTGCACTCCAGCCTGGGCCACCACGCAAGACTCTGTCTTAAAAATAAAAATAAAAATAAAAGATTCTCAGGCAATTAACACATCCTGAAGATGCAAGCAGCCTTTAAAGGAGCAGAGGGCAAAATAGGCTGGAAGTCTGTGACAGGCAGAATAATTGTCCCCCAAGATACCCACATCCCAATCCCCAGAACCTGAGAATATGTTACCTATGTTACCTTAGGTGGTAAAATGGAAAGGATTTTGCAGATGTGATTAAATTACAGATCTTGAGATGGGGAGATTAGCTTGGATCATCCAGGCGAGCCCAGTGTCCTAATAAGAGTCCTAATAAGAGTAAGGCAGGAGATCAGAGCAGGTAGAAGGCAGTGGGGTGATGAAGAAAGCAGAGATTTACTGATGTGACCACAAGCCAAGGTGTGTGGGCAGCCTGCAGACACCAGAAGAGGCAAAGAACAGATTCTCCCCTGCAGCCTCCAAGAGGAACCAGCCCCACAAAAACTTTAACTTTAGCCCATGAGGCTCATTTTGGACTTCTGAGCGCCAGAACTGTGGGGATACAAATCTGTATTATTTTAAGTCACTAAGTTTGTGGTGATTTATTATAGCAGCGGTAGAAATCTAATACAAGAGCTGTTTCAAAGAAGACCAGAACATTGGGCTTGGGGGCAGGCAGATCTGGGTTTGAGTCTCTGCTCCACTTGCTAGCTGTGTGGGCTTGTGCAATTTCCTAACCTCCCTGAATCTAATAGAGTCCCTACCTCAGAAGGTTGGTGGGAAAATTAGAGTTGATACACATAACATGCTTAGAAAAGAGTCTAGCACAACTCTCATGTAGTAAATATTGGATTTCCACCCCCTTCTATTGAGCATTAAAAAGGCCACATACCTTGCGCAGGAGGTGGGTTTTATGAGGGGGAAAAAGGCCACATTCCCAAATGCAGGCCCTCAATTGTGTCTTGGGACACGCAGAACTGGCCATCCTGATGTTCTATTTTGTTCTGTGTCACTCCACTGCTCAACAACATTCCATGGCTCCCTGTTACAGTGTCTTGATTCTGATCTATCAAAATCCCCCATAACCTGGCTCTTGCCAACCTCATCTCCCAAGATGGAGAAAAACTAAAGGGATGGCACAGCTGGAAAGAAACCTAGGGGGAGCAGGACCTTCAGAGGTCAGCTGAAATGTCACTTTCTCCCGACCTCTCATGGCACCCTGACCTCCACCGCAGCACCATCCTCAACCGTAATGCCATGATGACGTGTGCAGTGTATATTTCCTCCCTCCGCACCTAAAGCCCCAGGGGGACAGGGACTGGGGCCAGGGATGAAGAAGCTGCTCAATACATGTATATGTTAAACGAACGAATAAATAGATGGCCAAAGTCAGCAACCAACTCAGGCCAGATGGGCCAAGGACCCAGGGAAGCCTTCCTGAAGGCTGAGTTTTAGTTCTTAACAACGGAGAGGACTGCAGAGTTACCAAGACAGGAAAGTCGAGCATTGAGTTGTCACCAGACACGTGCTATGCCCCCAGACAAATATTTTACTGGAAACAGGATTCATGTCTGTGCAGTGTGTTTGAGGAACCGTGAGAGTTACTTGTGACCTATAGACCAGGCTCAGAGAAGGAGGAGGGAGTTTCTTGAGGACTTGGAGACTGAGGTGGAAAGACGGACAGTTGTGAAGTTGAGGTTTTGGAACTGAGAAAGAGAAACAGAAGGAAAAAACTGGCAGCCTAGTCTGTTCCATCCATTAGATGAGCATCCAGGCCCCCAGACTTTTGTCCAAGCTGGAAAGGGTTAACAGCACTGAAGGCTTAACGGCCCCCAGTGAGGATGGGGAGTCAGGAGGCCTCACTTTTAAGGCCAGCAGAGGGATTTTCTCTGATGGGGGTGGGCAAGGCCCACTGCTCCCTGGTGAGCTCTGGGGACCCCACCTACCCAAGCCCTTCTGCAAAAGGCAGTTTTCCACTCTGGGGGTGGTGGGACCACCCTGGACGCCTGGGAGGGCTCGGAGGGCTGGTCAAGGTTGTTCTAGAGCATTTTTCCTGGACCCCAGACGGGGATGGGAGGAGCTCGGAGCCGGTGAGACCCGTGGCTGTTCCCCAACACTCAGGTGATGTCCAACTGCACATAGCTTCGTTCTGGGAAAGCTTCCATTTCTGGTGGGGTGAGAGACATGCAGTGGGGAGAGACATGGGGAATGGAGGCCCAGAGAAGGTTAGTGACTGCCCAAAGCCACACAGCAAGTCCTGAGCAGCTGATCTAATCTCCCAACTCCCAGAGAACTCCACCAGCCCCCATTTCACACACACAGACACAGGGGCTTCTGGTGGCCTCACCCCTGGCCATCCCCCTAGCTGCATGGCCTACCTCTTCCCCTCCTTCTCTGAACCTATCATGCAATTTAAAGACTCCACACCTTTGTTAGAACTGCCCCTTTGGCCAGAAATATCCTCTCACTACCATGTGCCCAGCCACCCAGTAACCTCCTGGTCTTCTTTCAAAACCTAGCTCAGATGTCCTCTCCTCCAGGCAGCCTTCCAGGATTGTTGCTTCTCTTCCCGTCTACCCGGGAACATTGATCACCCTTCTGCCAAGCAGATCTGTACTTGGCCAACACATTCATGCTCTCTCAAATCACACTGCTTTTTCACTTCACCATGTGCACATCTGTCTCTCTGGACTGCCACCGCCCACCAGGTCTCTCCCCCAACATTGGGAATTGCAATTTGACATGAGATTTGAGTGGGACACAGAGTCAAACCATATCAAAATCCTTAGACCCAAGTCCTGGGGCACCTCCACAGCCACCAGTCTCTGGCTTTCCTTTTAAAGGACCCCTTTTTCCCCAGAAGAATCCATATGGAGCCCCAAAATACAAGGCATACAGAAATGGACCTGCTTAGTTAAGGAAGACAGGGACAGTGGAGCCACCTCTTTCGACGTGCTGGGTCCCCTGGGGCCATCCCAGGCTTCATCTGAGCACAGCTCAAAGTCTCCCAATTAATCCAACACCCCCTCTTCCCACCACTACCTGGGGTGTGGGGAGGACTTTTCATTTTTATGTAATTTCAAATTTACAAAAAAGTGGCAAGAATAGTACAAGAAACTCCATTATAGGGAGTTTATATTTATTAAAATATATTTATTAAAGTATTTAAAATAATATTTTATTTATTAAAGTATTTTAAATAAATATTTTATATATTTTAAATAAATATTTTATTTAATAAACTATTTTAAATTTATATTAATTAAAATATTTTAAATTTATATTCATTTATTAAAATATAAATAATTGGCAACCGAGGGTAAATATAAACTTAAGAACTTCTTAAGTTTATATTTACCAATTTACCAAATTATTTATATTTTGTAAAATATATATTTTAAATATGTATTTTGTAAAATATATATTTTGTAAATACATATTTTGTATATATTTTGTAAAATACATATTTTGTAAAAATGCATTTATAACTATAAATATATTTTGTAAATATAAATAATATGGTAAGTTTATTTATAAATATGTTATTTATATTTGCCAAATATAAACAATTTGCCAATTATTTGTATTCTATCCCATCGATTTCACCATTATATCCTCTTTCTCCTTCCTCTTTCTCCCTATCTCCAACTTTCTACATATTTTATCCTGAAACACTCCCATTTTGCATATGGGTAAACTGAGGCCTCAGGAGTTGCTTGGTGCTCCTGACCCTGGCCCTGCCCCCATGGCCCCACACTTGGGGCCCAGAACCTGGAGCCCACCAGCTTGTTAAGGGCCTGCAGAGATATTTGAAACCTGTAATCATAAGCTAGTTGGCCCCAGAACACCAAAAGGAAACTGCGACATCAAAACTAATAAACGTCTGGTTCAACGTCAGCAATACATGAGTGAATCAGCTGCACCTCCACGGCCCTCCTGTCGTTGGAAATAGAAGAGCACAAGTCATGAGAACACGATGAATAATTTATTTTTCATAAGAGCCCAGATTGTATGAACTATTTTAAAACCTTTCCAGATATTTTTATAAGAAACACGCATTTTGAGGTTCACCATGATCTGGGGTGGGGCCCCCAAATGTCAGAGATCCCAGAGCCTTCAAGGCTTTAAAACAAGCTCTCCTTGCCTCACATCTTGATCCTCACTTGAATCGGGCATAAGATGGAGGTTTTTCCATGTATTTTTACAACGAGGCTGTATGTACCTTTTTATGTGGGTCATAAAAAAAAATAAAAAATTTTCAAAAACACGGAGCAACACGAGGAATTCGTCATAGCAACGGGGTTGCCTTTCCTATTTTTGAAAAGTAAGCTTCCCCCTCCTCCTCTTAGTACAGAAAGTTTATTTTCCTGTGGGAGCCTCTGACTCAGGACTCAGGCTGCTGCCACTGCAGAGAGACGGGAGAAGTGGGGGCGCTGGCCCTGGGCCTGGGTGGGTGAGGCCCAGGGACTGAGTTTATTTGCTCAGGGGTCCCAGGCCTCAGATCCCTCTACTGGCATCTGCGCTAGGAACCTGATGCCCGGGGAATTCTGGTCACCACCTGGGCCTCCTGCTCTGCTCATCCACGCACCCCACCACCCAGGCCGGCCTCCTTAGAAAGCCCTCACCTTATAGTGGCACAGCTAGGAGAGTTGTACCAGTTCTGTAAATATTAAAATATTTCCTGATCAGTTGGTTAAACCCCAGCTACACAGGATCGTCTCCTAGGACCAACCCATGATCCAGGAAATAAAAGGGTATTGCTTGTTAGCTGGGAGCCCAGGATCTTCATGTAGGGCTACATTGCTATTAGTCAGGGCCCAAGCCCTATCAGATGATAAATGGGATATTATTGTAGCCTGTGTGGGCTTCAAAATAGCAACCGGGGGAGGTAGAGGGCACAGTGTAGGTTTGAGTCCTGCCCTCATACTTGCCAGCTGTATGACCTAAGGCAAGTGGCTTAACCTCTCTGTGCCTCAGTTCCCTGATGGGCATAATAATAGTAATAGCAGGTTGTGGTGGGGATGATTTGTGTTAATCAGTATGCCTTCATCCATTTGGGCTTCTGTAACAAAATATCATAACTGGGTTGCTTATAAACAACAAACATTTATTGCTTACAGTTCTAGAGGCTGGGAAGTCCAAGGTCAAGACGCTGGCAGATTCAGAGTCTGGTGAGGGCCCTTCCTCACAGCCATCTTTTCACTATAACTTCATGTCAGAGTGGGGGAGGTCCTCTCTGGGGCCTCTTATAAGGGCACTAATCCTAATCAAGACAACACAATCACCTCCCAAAAGTCCTCACCTCCTAATACCCTCACCTTGGAGGTAAGGATTTTAACATATGAATTTTTGGAGGGACACACAACATTCAGACACTAGCACTGTAGGAGGCACTTAGCATAGTTCTCAGCACATAGAAGACTCTCGAGAAATGTTCTTATTATGTATTGTTAGTTGATACTTATAATAATTTGATAACAATATCATTATGTCTCTAACTTCCCATCCTCCATAATACTTTTTGTAACCATTTCTTAGGAACAAAGCAATGAAATCAGAATCTCTGCTCCATCAGTTACTAGCGGAGTGGCCTTGGGCAAGTTATGAAACCTCTCTGAAACTGATTCATCTTCTGTGAAATGGGGATAATACCATAAACACATAGCTCAGCTCGTGGCTCATGGTGAGTGTTCATTCCTAAAAACTATTATAATATTATCAGGGGTAGGAAAACTATAGCCCAAGAGCCAGATTCGGCCCACTGCCTGTTCTCGTAAGGGAAGTTTTATTGGAACCCACAACCACGCCCATTCATTTATGCAGTGTCTGTGGCTGTTTCCACACTGCAACGGTGGGCTGAGAAGTTGCAACAACAGACTGTATGGTTCACAAAAACCTCAAATATTTACTCTCTGGTCCTTTAAGAAAACATTTGCCAACACTTGATTTTGATTATTGTAAGCTTCTTTAATAGCAATAATTGCAGTACATACCACATTTCAGCTCCCTCAGTGGACTACACAAGGTAAGGTTTGCTTTCCAGGGACTACCAGTGACCCATGATTGTCCTGCAATGATTCAAACTCCTCCTCAAATTGTTCACCATAGTGTATGGGGAAAGAGTCCAGAGCTTTTCAAAGGAGCCTGTGACCGATGGGAAGCCCATAAGCACAGGAACATAAGCATCTGAGGAGCTGGCCCATGCTGAAATCAACACCTGCCTCCACTTTCCCAGGCTTACCTGTTCTCAGACAGTCCCAGTCCAAGACACCCAGGGTTCATAAATAAGGTTTTGTTTTGTGCTCCTTTAGTGCCTGCTCTGCAGCAGCTGGCTGCCTCCTGGTCCAGACATTTCCACATTCCTTTTGTGTGATGTTGAGGAGAGAGAAAGGAAATGGGAGCCCCAAGAAGTTACCTAGCATTCAGCAAAAGAAACCTGTGAATCACTCACGCCAAAAAGATGTCACTCACCCCAGAAATCACTCACTCCAGAAAGATTCCTATATCTGCTCAGATGCACTCCTTCAGGATGCAGGCGAGAGAATCTGCTCTTTCTCCTTGGTTTAATAGGATTTTGGTTGTGTGATGTAGAAAACACCATAAAATGTCATCATAGACCTTCCAGATGTTGAAGTTGTTTGTGGCCACACTCGTTGGCTTTGTTGCACGCCCACAGATGTCCCCTCTTGGTTTCTACCAGTCGAGGTGTATTTGCTCCTAAACCATTAATTGGGCCCTGATGTCATCTAAAAGACCAGGCTGGACTCAGTAACCTGCAACACCCATCTTCACTGGAGGTTCCCAATGCTGGTGTGATCGAGGCATGCTGACACCACGAGGCCCCCACTGCCTGCATGCCTCTCTTCTGCTCATCTCATCCTTGATTCTTCCTGGCCCATTGTTTTTGTTTTTTATTTCTTTGTTTCTATTTATTTATTTATTTTGCTTTTTTAAAAAATCAAATTCATTTTTTTAGAGACGGGGTCTGGCCATGTTGCCCAAGCTGGTCTCAAACTCCTGGTCTCCACCGATCCTTCCACTTCAGCCTCCCAAAGCACTGGGATGGCAGGCATGAGCCACTGTGCCCAGCCCTGGCACACTGTTGATGAGAACCAGAGCTCAGATGATATCATGAGATCCATCAACTATTTCTGAGAGAGCCTAGGTCAGGTGTGAACAGGAGTCCATCCCCAGATTGCAGGCTTCATGAGGGCAGGGAGCATGCCTATAGAGCTGCCTGCTGAAGCTGCAGCACCCCAAATACCCCATGCATAGAGCCTAGGCACCCATGTTCAAATACCAAAGTCCACAAATCCTGCAGTAGGAGGAAGAAAATCTTTGATTAGGAATCAAACTTCAAAGTGTTATATAATAATAATGACACAAATAAGGCACCATATTTTTTGTTCATTTATTGGAATATAACAATGATTCTGAACCTGGAAATCTTTGTATGACCTTCAAGAAGACTCCCTAATAAATCTATTGATCATCTTCAAGGAGGCCATAAACACATAAAATTATGCACGTATGTCTGTGTGGGCACAAGCTTTTCTGGGGAGGAGGTCCAAAATTTTCATCAGATTCTCAAAAGGATCCTAGAACCTCAAGTGGTTATAAGCATAAAACCACAAGTCTGATTCATATTCATGTACCTAATGCCTGGCACTGTGGCTGGCACATGATAGGTGTTCACAGAATGTTTGCTGAATGAATGAATGAATCAACTGATGACAGCTGAAAGCATCAAACTGCCTGATAGGAGATTTCCTGGATGGTCAAACCCCACTAATCTGGAACTTTAGGGTAACTTGAGTGAACTCTTATCAGAATATCTTTGGTCACTAGGGGAAAAAAGAGGTAAACTAATGGTGCAAACAAGAATGAGTGGTGACTGATGCTGAAAGGTGCCTACTTGTCAGCAAACGAGTGTTTGCAGAATTGCCGTTTAGTGCCCTGTTTGTCAAAGCAGGCTCCCCAAGGAACTTTATAAAGTTTGGAGAGTATGTGATGAAATCAGAACCCTCATACTCTGCTAGAGGGAATGTAAAATTGTGCAGCCACCTTGAAAAACAGTATGGTAGTTCCTTAGAAAAACAAAAGAGTTACCTTATGACCCAGTAATTCCATTCCTGGGGAAAATTAAACTATATATCCACACAAAACCTTGTACACCAATGTTCACAGCAGCATCATTCATAATAGCCAAAACGTAGAAACAACCCAAATGTCTATCAACTAATGAAAGGATAAACAAAATGTGCTATATGCACACAGTGGAATTTATTCCAACATAATAGGACTGAAGTACTGATCCTTGCTACAACACGGATGAACCTTGAAAATATTACATTAAATGAAGGAAGCCAGACACAAAGGGCCACATGTTGCATGATTCCATTTATATGAAATGTCAGGAACAGGCAAGTTTATAGAGACAGAAAGTAGATCAGTGGTTGCCTTGGACTTTGGGAGGGAGATTGGAGAGAAATGGGGAGTGGCTGCAATGCATACAGGTTTTTTTCTTCTTCTTCTTCTTCTTCTTCTTTTTTCCTTCTTCCTCTTTTCTCTCTCTCTCCTCCCTCCTCCTCCTCTCTCTCTCTCTCCTCCTCCTCTCTCCCTCTGTCACCCAGGCTGGAGTGCAGTGGTGCTATCTTGGCTCACGGCAACCTCTGCTCCTGGATTCAAGTGATTCTCCTGTCTCAGCCTCCTGAGTAGCTGGGATTATAGGCATGCACCAACATGCCCAGTTAATTTTTTATGGATTTTTAGTAGAGCTAGAGTTTCACCATGTGGGCCAGCTGGTCTCAAACTCCTGACCTCAAGTGACCCACCGCCTTGGTCTCTCAAAGTGCTGGGATTACAGGTGTGAGCCACTGTGCCCAGTCGCATACAGGGTTTCATTTGGGGGTTTTTTGAGGCAAAGAAATGTTCTAAAGTTGATTGTGGTAGTGGTTGCACAATTGTGTGAACATACTAAAAACCAGTGAAATGTACACTTTAAATGGATGAATTGTATAGCATGTGAATTGTATATAAATAAAACTATTGTGTATTATTTAATATGTTATAGAATTTAATATGTTATATAGAAGTATATGTATGTTAAAAATATAACTATAATATATGTTAATATATAATATTACATTATATATTTACATCGTACATATTAAGTACATGGTGCCTGGTGATTGTGATAGTCCATTTTGTGTTGCTATAAAGGAGTACCTGAGGCTGGGTAATGTATAAAGAAAAGAGGTTTATTTGGCTCATGGTTCTGCAGGCTGTACAGGAAGCAAGGTGCAGCATCTGCCCAGCTTCTGGTAAGGCCTCGGGAAGCTTTTAGTCATGGCGGAAAGGAAGGGGAGCTAGTATGTCACATAGCAAGAGAAGAAGTGAGAGAGAAGGGAGAGATGCCACACTCTTTTAAATAACCAGCTCTCACATGAACTAATAGTGAGAATTCACTCTTTACCCCAAGGACAGCATCAAGCCATTCATGAGGGATCTGCTTCCATGACCCAAACACCTCCCACTAGGTCTCACCTCCAACACTGGAAGTCACACTTCAACATGAGATTTGGAGGGGACAAACATCCAAACCATATCAGTTAGAGAGAGAGAGAGAGAGAAATACTTATCCTACCTACCCACCAAATGAATGAATGCATAGCTCTGCAGGTTTCTGGTGAAGCCCAAGACACTAATGCATTTTTCAGTGAAGCCTCATAATTTCTTTTACAAACTTCTGGCACATTCTGCCTTCTATTTCAAAATGTGGCCATATTAATTTTAATATAAAAAATAATTTTTTTCTCCAAATTCATGAATAAAATTTGTGCTCTAAGAAAAAAGACAAATAAAGCATGTATAAAGCTCGTGTATGTGTGTGTGTGTCTGTATGTGTGTCTGTGTGTGTGTCTGTGAGGTCCCAGAGGGAAACATCAGGCAATGTTCTTCTGGAGACCACTTGGCACAGCCCTCACTGTGATGCACACACCCTGACCTCATGCCCCAGGCATCACAACTGAGCCCTACTGGGACGTGTGTGCACACAAGGAAGCTTCCAGCATTCCCTGCTTTCTGCAGGTGCTGGTAGAGAAAGTGGATTTATTCCCAGAGAATAAAGCCAGAGCCTTTGCAATATTCTGAAGAAAAAAAAAAAGCAGATGGTCATTATATGACAACAGCTAGAGGAGGCACATAAGGGCTGGGCATGACATGGGGGACAGAGCTCCGGACTGGACATTAAAAGACATGGGTTCAAGCCTCTGATTTGCTTCCAACCAGCTGATGACCATAGTCAAGTCACTTCCTCTCTCCATGCCTCAGATTTCCCCTCTATTAAACAAGGGAATTGGGTCCTTCTGATGGTTTACGATTCTGTGGATTTACATCTGCTGTCCTCGTTTCCACAATTCATGTAAAAAAGAGTAGGGAGCCCCTCCTATTGACTGCCCAGCACAGCCCTTGTTCCCCAGGAATCTCAAGAACCATTCTGCCCCAAAAGACAGTCTCTAAATTGACACGTGCCTCTTTTCCACCCGCCTAATTGGAGAAGACATTCTTAAGAAGGCAACAGGAGCAGACACTATTCCCCACCCTTTGTACCCCCAAACTTCCTCAAATGTGATGATATGTATTGAGCGTGGACTAAGTGCCAGGCCCTAGTGCTATGTGGTGAATAAGACAGACACTGCCCTGCTCGCTCAGAGCTCACAGGATCCACAATGACCACCAATTAAGGACCACCTGCCATGTGAGAGGGGATTCACATGCAACAATTTCTTATAGGCCTTACATCAACCCCATGAGGCTGATACTACCATTCACATTTTACAGCATAGAAAATGTAGCCTTAAAGAAGTGAAGTGCTTTGTGCCAGATCAGGGAGCGAACGTGGTAAGGCCAGGGTTCTGACCCTGATCAGTTACACTTCAAAGGCACTTGTGATTTGTCAGTGGTTCTTAACCTCACAGTCCAGGCGGAACAAAGGACTTCAAAATGAGGTGGGTCTTGAAGTCTCCATCTGATCTCCACCCTTTTGATCTGGTTATAAAAAATAACTGGAGAAAAGCAAAATAAATTGCAATAAACTTGATGCCAAAACATAAAACTTGCTATTGATTTTATAAGAGCAAGCTATGAGCTCAGACAAGTCAATTTGTATTATAAAACAATAGCCTATAACACAGACAAGACACTAAATAAATATTGAATCACAACATGAGAAAGTTGCTTTTTCAATTCTTTTTCCGTCCTTCTATTATACCAGGGAAAGTCTCAACTTGGTGCTACCAGGTCTTTAACACCTTCTTCAACATTTGCCAATCTCCCTTTATAACAAAGAAAGAGCAGGCCTCGGGCTCAAAGCTTTGGGCAGGCAACAGTATCAACCAAACATTAATAACTGTGTTTTATTTTCATTGTTTATGTAGGGGTGGTATTTTATGGTCACTTTCTATTTGAGGAAATTGATATTGGTTTTCTATTTACTGTGGTCTTATAAATTTCCCTTTTGAGCTACGTTTACTGATATTTTAATGAGTACCTTCACTGACATTTTTAATGAGTAGATTTAAAGGACAATATTAAATTCACAACACCATAGAAATGGTATACAAGCAGGGCAAAAATAAAAAAGGTGGCATTGGGATGGCTGAAGCTTGAGAAATGCTGTCCCATGAAATTAAAAATAACCCAGCCATGTAATTATATTGTCCTGAAGGTAGATTGCAAGTTACCTAAATAGCACAAATCCGCTCTAGCCCATCACTATTAAAGCAAATTTTTGAAGGCTTACGTAGCAGTTACTTTAGCAACAGAGGTATAACAGAATCATATTTGAACCACAAGACATATGTGCCTGAAAGTCTAATTATTGGAAAATTATAGACCTCAGAAATACAGCTATGCCTCACTGCACACTGCAGGGCTGGCTGAATAGCTCCTGGTAATTGGATAAGCCACATCTACATAGAGGTTGCGTGGAAAGGAAGAACCCTTCCCCCAACACCCTCAACAACCTCAATGATTCATTCATTCATTCACTCATTCAGTCATTCATTGCAATTTTTACTAGGTCCCTGCTGGATACACTGGAATACCATGAAGGGCTACAAAGGCCTGACAACTGCCCCTAGCAAGTTTCCAGTCCAGGGTGGGGTCCCCAACTTCAACCCCAGCCTTCCATGCCTGAGTGTCTAACTGCCAACTAGGCTCTGAAAAGAGCCCCATTCTTTGAACACATTTAACAAAGGAACCTGCCTACCCGGGGGTGGGTGGTCAGGGGAGGCTTTCTGGAGGAAGTGAGCATCAGGTTGAGATCTGAAGAAAGAGTAGGAATGAACAAGGGAAAGTGGGAGAGAAGAAGGATGCGAAAGGGCAGGTGCTTCCATGTGTGGGTGTGGCCTCGCATCCCACGAGCAGCCCACAAGGTGAGCATCTCGCCCTGGGAGTGCGACTCTTGGATTCCAAGATATGCATTTCACATGTCTTGACCCCTAAATGCAATCCAGTAATGGCATCTATTCTTCAGTAAGAAAACAGCTATCTGATCCCAACACTGAGGAAAAATGTAGGGATGCTGAGTGGGTTTCTGCATCGCCCCCACCCCCATGGGATTTTAAAGAAGGACTGTGACCACTCAGAACTTTCATCATATGCACCAACATTTTAAAAATATATAAAAACAGTTGTTCTTGACCCTGGCTGCACTTTTGACTCCCTAGGGAGCTTTCAAAACCTCCAAGCCCAAGTCACACCCAAACCAAGTTAGTTAGACTCTCTTGGGGTGGAGTCCAGGGGTCAGTAATGTATAAAGCTCCCCAGGGAATCCAATGTGCAGCCAAGGCTGAGAACCACATAAGGAACCTGACCTCTATGGTGGATGCAAATCTACAAAGACTCACTAAGTACTTACTATGTGCCAAGCACTGGGCTGGGGGTGGAGTGGAGATTCGTGAGAATCGGATCCCACTGTAGTTTAACAGTAGTGTGGAAGACTGCACCCACTTTCAAAGTATGCACCAGAACCAAGATAAAGATGAAAAGTGCTTTGGTCACACCAATTGCCTGGGGAGCTCAGTGCAGATTCTGTGTCAGTAGGTCTGGGTTGGAGTCCAGGAGTCTGCATTCCTAGCAAGCTTCCTGTGGATACCTGAGACGCTGCTGGACTGAGAACCACACCTGGGTGACAAGATTCTAAAGGAAACCTCTCAGATCCAGGCTACTTTTCCCCACCATGTCTCCACCACTCTGACAAGGCTGAGCATTGTCTGGAGATGATTTTTTCTAAAGTTTAGGAAAAGAAGGAAATGCACCCTCGCAGCCTGCCAGGTGTGGGCTTATATCCCCATGTCAGCTCCCAGCACACACCTTCAGATTCAGAGCAAGGGGCATAGCTCAAGAAGAAAGACAAGGGCCGGGGAGGGGGGTGCTGGGTCACAAGTTTTCAAAAATAGCAAACTGTGTGTGCCCAGCAGCCCCCACTGCCTAATGAGTCCCCCATCTGGAGCCAGAACAAAGGCAAGGAAATTCAAGAAGCATAGAGATCAAAACCGCCTCTGAGGCTCTCCCACAGTGAGGCTTCGTTTCTAATTAATCATCCCATCCTTGGCAAATCAATCGTGCGTGTTTTAAAATCCGTACACCAAGGGCAAGCGATGGGGTGGGAGTTGAAAGCAAGAGGGCTTTGGAGCTGAGCTCAGGGCCATGAATTCTTGCGGGAGTAGCTGAACAGCAGGAGGGAACAGTGGAGTCAGCCGTGACCCATTCGGCAGAACCAGAAAAGAATAGATCAGGGGACACAAACGCGTGCAGAGACCAGGCAGGTTATGGGAACTGGTGGACTGGACAGGGGTTCGTTGAAGGAGATATAGGAGCAATGGTGGACCACTCCATGACTGTCCAGCCCCTCTTTGCCAAGCAGAAATGCAGGCCTGGCTTTGCTGGATCTCCCTTTTTTTATCTGAAAATATCTGAAAGTAAGATTCTTCTAAATATGAAATACCCTGATTGATAGAAGTTGTCTCAAATGGTTTGGAAACGCCATGCCATCCATCAGAATATATTGGAGAACCACATATGGAGTGCACGCCGCCAATGTGTAACCTCTGAAATAGAGACTGGAGGAATTACCTGGAAAATGAAAAGTTATTTCCAATTAATTTAAGTCCGAACCCATCAGATTCTCTGGGAGTCTTCAGATGAAAGAATGAAAGAGAATGTATATTCACATCATGCCTACTGGCAGCAGACACTGCATCCATCTCTCCAGTTGCTTATTCATTCAAACAAGACTAACTGAGCAGCTACTATTTTTCAGGCCCTTTGCTATATGTGCTGTCAACAGGTCGTCCCTAGGAGCAATGAACATAGACGTCCACAAAATCATTTCAGATAGTGGTAAGTACTCAAAGGTGCATAAAACGGGGGGTCGTTGGCCAGGTACGGTGGCTCACGCCTGTCATCCCAGCACTTTGGGAGGCTGAAGCAGAAGGATCACTTGAGGTCAGGAGTTCGAGACCAGCCTGGCCAAGATGGTGAAGCCCCAACTTTACTAAAAATACAAAAATTAGCCAGGCGTGGTGGTGCACACCTGTAGTCTCAGCTACTCAGGAGGCTGAGGTGGGAGG
The DNA here is from genome assembly GCF_009828535.3 of Hylobates moloch. Lineage (NCBI taxonomy): Eukaryota > Metazoa > Chordata > Mammalia > Primates > Hylobatidae > Hylobates > Hylobates moloch. The sequence continues at coordinate 24,632,008 of NW_026652287.1, read as the reverse complement.
ATTGCTTGAGCCCCAGAGGTAGAGGCTGCAGTGAGCCATGATCACGCCACTGCACTCCAGCCTAGGCAACAAGCAAGACTCCATCTCAAAAAAAAAAAAATAGGGGGGTGTGATGATGGCAGTCAGGAAGCAGCTGTGTGAGCAGGCAGGGTGGGCTACCTGAATCTGAAGGATGCAATTATCAGCCATCAAAATCTCAGGATGGACTGTACAAGCCAGAGGAAATTGCCAAGGCAAACACCCTGAGGTAGATTTGAGCTTGAATTATTTTCATTCATCATCAAGATAAATTTATGAGGCATTGTTGTGCCCATTGATCAGATAAGGACACTGAGGCCAGACTTGCTCCCAAGATCACATGGCTAGTGAGTAGCAGAAAGCCAATTACTGATACCGTGTCTTGGACCAGTAACGTCACTAAAATGGGTGACTAACTTGGGGGTCATTTTCCCACCTTTGCACAGCTAAGGATTCTTCCCTAAATCAAAGGAGCCAGCAGAAGAGGCTGCAGTCTGTTACCCCAGAACATTCTCTATGGTGGGGTTCCTCATGGTCCCCAGGCCAGCAGCTGTCCCTGTATTTGGAGCATTCAGGGCACTCATCTTTCTCATCAACATCCGCACATACAACACCACATTAAGACTTCAAGACCTCCTCCCTGGGGACTGTGGGAAGCCCCCGAGGTTTTGGTGGAAGCATCTGCTGAGATCAGGGCATCCGACCAGTGACTGGGCTTGACCCACATGTGTAGGAGAAATGAATCATCAAAGTGGCTCATTATGCTTTCTAATACCTTTCAAGCTCTTCCTCCCAGTTTTATGCTTCTCAGCCTGGAGCTTACTTCCCTGGAATTCCCCAGTGGCTTGCTAATGAAAACGTCCTTGTGGAACCTCTTTCTTCAATGTCTATTTGACTCAGGAATTACGTAGTGGAAACCCATCATTTTCCCCTAAAACAAGCACAGGTACTTTTGTGTCCAGATTTTGCCACCTGATGCTGTCTAGCAAAGCACCTAAGATTCTGTGGCTTAAAACCATAATACTTCATTCTCACTCACATATTTGTGAGCTGGGGGGTGATCAGCTAACCTGGATGGGCTTGGCCAAGCTTGGCTATTAGCCCATTGATTGGATTCCAATCTGCTCCAGGTGCCACTCACTCTCGCTGGACAAGTCGGCTAGCCAGGGCATGTACTTCTCAAGGTGATGGCAGAAATTCAAGAGGGGTGAGAGTAAGCCCATGAAGACTTTTAAAGCCCAGGTGAGGAACTGGCACATCGTCACTTCTGCCCACATTCCATTGGCCAAGCAAGTCACAAGGCCACACCCCATAGATGTGAAGAAGAAAGTGAATAATCACAGTAGACAATTATATCTTCCAATACTTTTCAAACCCTTCCTCCCGGCTTAATGCTTCTCATAAAACTGACCCCCTGTCTTGACCCAGTAATGTCACTAAAGTGAATGACTAATTTGGCATCATTGTCCTATCTTTGCCTGGCCAAGGTTTCTTCCCTAGATCGGGGGAGCCAGCAGGTGAGGTTGCAGTCTGTTACCCCATATATTCTCTATAGAGTTCCTCATAGCCCCCAGGCCCAACACCAGTAGGGTGGAGTAGACTTGCCCCCTAGTGAAGGCATTGCCAAGACACATGACAAAGGAATCAACACCTGCATGGGGACAGAAAGGATGCTGCATTGGCAGAGGGAGAAATCCGGCTGGGACATAGCTCAGTGGAGGCTTCTGTTAACCCCACAGAGAATGCTGGAGCTGAGATGATCCTACAGAGCCAGGAGGAGGGGGGACAAGATACCAGACCTTATTACTCCTGCACTGTAATCAATGTGGGCTGTTCCCTGAAGGGACATGGCTTTGAGCAAGTTAAGCAAGAGTGATTTCTACATCAGAGGGGACCCCTGCAGAGGCTGATAGTTGCAGCATCCCCAGCTGCTGGGACAATAGGTTTTCAGTTCCACATCCACTTCACAAGTCCATCCTGACATTTGTGGGGCTGGGGGCAAGAGGATAAATGGAGGTCCACATAGCATATATCTAAATGATTAAAATTATCAATCAAGCTTGCTGACGTTAAACAGAAAATGTTCTATCCTCCTACTTTGACAAATGGACCTTTCCCAACAACTTGGAAGCCCAGGTTCTAATGAGGAACTCAGATTTCTCAGTGCTCCATGCTGGAAGACAGCAGAGAGAAAGCTGGTCACCCATCTATTTCCCACTCCTCTTAATTTCCCACCCCAGCTTCATCCCACACTAAGAAGGGCCTTGCACCCACAGATGAACACACACAGCCCAATGCTCAGATCCGAAATCTGTCACTCTTTAGCCATCTTTGGCCTGAGTGCACTGCTCTTGGGAGAAAAGATCCAGGGAAGAAGCCCTGCAAGCCCCTTGGGCAGGGACTTCTCAGCTCCCAGGTACTCAGGACATGCACTAGAAGGAGGAGGAGGTGAGCTCTGGATAACCACTTTCCTGGGGAAGGCAAGGCCAGAGGAGTATCAGAGCAGGCCTCTGTCTTCCATTGCCCAGGGAAGCCCCTCTTGCCCAGGACCAACTGCAAGGCTGGTCTAGAAGACAAGCAAGTTTTCCTCTTAGGAAGATCAAGCCCGCTGGAAAGGCAGCAGAGCAAGGTGGTTAAGAACACAACTCCTGTGGAACCAGACAGCCTGAGTTTCATCCAGGCTCCGTCACTTACTAGCTGTGTGATCTTGGCCTTTGTTTCCACATCTGTAAAATGGGAGTCATAAGGCTCATAGGGCTGTCATGGGGGTTAAGGGACATCACACATCTAAAGGCCTTAGACCTGGTGCCTAGTAAGCATTACGTAAATGTTTGATGAATAAAACCACCTCCCGAAGCACAACTTTAATGCAATATTCTAGTAAAAGAGCCTTCTTTCTCATAAGGGGTGGGGAAGAGGAAGAGTGAGATGGTGAAAGTGACAGTAAATCCCATCCTGCCACACGAGTGAATTGCTTAACTTCCCCATACCCCGGACATCCAGCAAAATACATACCCTTCAAGGACAGGCCATGGATGGCTGTGGCACCATGGAGCCACCCCCAACATGGGCAGAACAGCCCACTCCCTGCAGTTCATGTAGCCTGGTCTCTCTGACAAGAATCACAAAAGTAAAACGTGGCTCAAACTGATTTGGAAAAACCGTGGAAGAGAAGACCTGACATGGTCAAGCTTGTTCCAGAGGAGGAGCTGGGAGAGTGTGTGTAAGCTTGTGTGTGTGTGCGTGGTGTGTGTGTGGAGTGGGGGGGG